>NC_056080.1:91407329-91710359 GCF_016772045.2 Ovis aries | reverse complement strand
AATTCAGCAACGATTTATAATAAAAAAACCCTCCAGAAAGCAGTAATAGAAGGAACATACATCAGCATATAAAAGCTATATATGACAAACCCACAGCAAACATTATCCTCAATGGTGAAAAATTAAAAGCATTTCCCCTAAAGTCAGGAAAAAAACAAGGGTGCCCACTCTCACCTCTACTATACAACATAGTTTTGGAAGTCTTGGCCACAGCAATCAGAGCAGAAAAATAAATAAAAGGAGAGCAGAAAAAGAAATAAAAGGAATCCAGATAGGAAAAGAAGAAATAAAACTCTTACTGTTTGCAGATGACATGATCCTCTACACAGAAAACACTAAAGACTCCACCAGGAAATTACTAGAGCTAATCAATGAATATAGTAAATTTGCAGGATATAAAATTATTACACAGAAATTCCTTGCATTCCTATACACTAACAATGAGAAAACAGAAAGAGAATTTAAGGAAACAATTCCATTCACCATTGCAATGAAAAGAATAAAATACTCAGGAATATATCTACCTAAAGAAAGGAAAGACCTGTATATAGAAAATTCTAAAACATGATGAAAGAAATCAAAGAGGAAACAAATAGATGGAGAAATATACCATGTTCATGGATTGGAAGAATCAAAATAGTGAAAATGAGTATACTCCCCAAAGCAAACTATAGATTAAATGTAATCCCTATCAAGCTACTAACGGTATTTTTCACAGAACTAGAAGAAATAGTTTCAAAATTTGTATGGAAATACAAAAAAACTCAATCAGCCAAAGCAATCTTGAGAAAGAAGAATGGACCTGGAGGAATCATCCTGCCTGCCTTCAGGCTATACTACAAAGCCACAGTCATCAAGACAGTACAGCACTGGCACAAAGACAGAAATATAGATCAATGGAACAAAGTAGAAAGCCCAGAGATAAATCCACACACCTATGGACATCTTATCTTCGACAGTTCAGTTCAGTTCAGTTCAGTTCAGTTCAGTCAGTCAGTCATGTCCGACTCTTTGAGACCCCATGAATTGCAGCACGCCACGCCTCCCTGTCCATCACCATCTCCTGGAGTTCACTCAGACTCACGTCCATCGAGTCCGTGATGCCATCCAGCCATCTCATCCTCTGTCGTCCCCTTCTACTCTTGCCCCCAATCCCTCCCAGCATCAGTCTTTTCCAATGAGTCAACTCTTCACATGAGGTGGCCAAAGTACTGTAGCTTCAGCTTTAGCATCATTCCTTCCAAAGAAATCCCGGGGTTGATCTTCAGAATGGACTGGTTGGATCTCCTTGCAGTCCAAGGGACTCTCAAGAGTCTTCTCCAACACCACAGTTCAAAAGCATCAATTCTTTGGCGTTCAGCCTTCTTCACAGTCCAACTCTCACATCCATACATGACCACAGGAAAAACCAGAGGCTTGACTAGACGGACCTTAGTGGGCAAAGTAATGTCTCTGTTTTTGAATATACTATCTAGGTTGGTCATAACTTTCCTTCCAAGGAGTTAAGCGTCTTTTAATTTCATGGCTTATCTTCGACAAAGGAGGCAAGAATGTACAATGGAGAAAAGTCAATCTCTTTGACAAGTGATGCTGGGAAAACTGGTCAACCACTTGTAAAATAATGAAACTAGATCACTTTCTAACACCATACACAAATATAAACTCAAAATTGGTTAAAGATCTAAATGTAAGATCAGAAACTATTAAAATCTTAGAGGAAGACAGAGGCAAAACACTCTCTGACATAAACCACAGCAGGATCCTCTATGACCCACCTCCCAGAATATTGAAAATAAAAGCAAAAAATAAACAAATGAGACATAATTAAACTTAAAACTTTTGCACAACAAAGGAAACTATAATCAAAGTGAAAAGACAACCTGCAGAATGGGAGAAAACAATAGCAAATGAAGCAACTGAGAAAGAATTAATCTGAAAAACTATACAAGCAACTCCTGCAGCTCAATTCCAGAAAAATAAATGACCCAATCAAAAAATGGGCCAAAGATCTAAACAGACATTTATCCAAAGAAAACATACAGATGGCTAACAAACACATGAAAAGATGCTCAACATCACTCATTATCAGAGAAATCAAATCAAAACCACAATGAGGTACCATCTCATGCTGGTCAGAATGGCTGCTATCCAGAAGTCTATAGACAATAAATGCCAAAGAGGGTGTGGAGAAAAGGAACCCTCTTACACTGTTGGTGGGAATGCAAACTAATACGGCCACTATGGAGAACAGTGTGGAGATTCCTTTAAAAACTGAAAATAGAACTTCCATATGACCCAGGAATCTCACTGCTGGGCATACACACTGAGGAAACCAGAATTGAAAGAGACACGTGTACCCCAATATTCATCACAGCACGGCTTATAATAGCCAGGACATGGAAGCAAGCTAGATGTCCATCAACAGATGAATGGATAAGAAAGCTGTGGTACATATACACAATGGAATATTACTCAGCCATTAAAAAGAATGCATTTGAATCAGTTCTAATGAGGTGGTTGAAACTGGAGCCTATTATACAGAGTGATGTAAGCCAGAAAGAAAAACACCATTGCAGTATACTAACGCATATGTATGGGATTTAGAATGATGGTAACGATAACCCTATATGCCAGACAGCAGCAGAGACACAGATGTATAGAACAGTCTTTTGGACTCTGTGGGAGAAGGCGAGGGTCGGATGATTTGGGAGAATAGCTTTGAAACATGTATGTTATTATATGTGAAACAGATCGCCAGTTCAAGCTAGATGCATGAGACAGGGTGCTCAGGGCTGGTGCACTGGGATGACCGAGAGAGATGGGATGGGGAGGGAAGAGGGTGGGGGGTTCAGGATAGGAACATATGTACACCTATGGCTGATTCATGTATGGCAAAATCACTACAATATTGTAAAGTAATTAGCCTCCAATTAAAATAAATAAATTTTAAAAATAAAAAACTGTGGTAAAAAACATAAACACACTGAGAACAGCTCTCAACAGTATGTTTTTGCATAATAAAGGTAAGTATCTAAAACCCAGTATATCTCAGTTTTTGTGAATGTTTGAACTCCCAGGAAGGATACAGAAACACCCTTACCAAGATGTCTATCTCTCTGATATATTTTTAATACAATTACACACACTACATATGTACATAACTATATCCACATCTCAGCGTATCTGTCTGTTTCCATTGATAAGGATATTTAAAGTGTAGATTACTTATGCCATTTTAGGATGCCCTACTCCCTTTGACTTCTTGTATATTCTAAAAATTGCCAGCAAATCAGGAAAATCTGCATGGATTCCTAAAGTGCTATATGTTATAAATTATAGGTAGCATTCACAGAGAGGAGGACCTAGAACACAGGGCTGGAATAGAAAGAGGAGCAAGAAGAAATTCTTGATGGCTCATGGATTACCATTTAGTTGACTTTAGAGAAATGCTCTTAGCCCCTCTGAAGCTCAGTCTACTCATCTTTAAAATGAAAATAACCTCACAGTCCTGTGAACGAGGCAAATTTTATCAAAGGGGGCAATGACGAGAAAGTTTAAACTTTCAAAGTGTTAAATAACTGGAAGTTATCGTTATTAACATGCATTGTGTCAGTTTTCCGTGGAGAAAGAAATGGCAACCAACTCCAGTATTCTTGCCTGGAAAATCTCATGGACAGAGAAGCCTTGTGGGCTACAGTCCATGGGGTCACAGAAGAGTCAGACATGACTTAGTGACTAGACAAAAATAATGTCAATTTAAAAAAAAATAAGAGCAACTTCAAGCTAATGAAAAAGAAAACAGTTCATTCTTCTTTGAGAGTTTTTTTTTTAATATATATAATAAGAGATGGTCAAGAGATGGCTGTATCTCAATGCCTATAAATGTACTTCACCAAATATTTGCTGAGAATAGCCTATCAGTTCATGCATTTGGTACCTACTTTAGCCCAGAAGTTTTTCCAGGTGCTGAGGACAGAGCAGTGAACAAATCAAAGATCCTTGTTTTCATGTTTGTGGGTAAGTGGGGTGGGGTTCAGGGAAACAACAAATAATAGATAAAATTAACTATAATTCATTACAGGAAAAGCAGAGGCAAGGGCATGTGGTAATGTTGCAGCATTAAGTAGGGTAATTAGTGTGTTAGTGTCCTGGGGAAAACTAATTACCACAAACCAGTGGCTTAAAATCACAGAAATGCTTTCTTTCATAGCTCTGGAGGCCAGAAGTCCAAAATCAAGATGTCGGCAGGGTTATGCTCCCTCTGCAGGCTGTAGGAAGGACTCTTGTCTCTTTTAGATTCTGGTGGTTTCCAGCAATCCTTGGTGTTCTTGGTTTGTGGCAGCATCACGTCAACCTCTGCCTCCATCTTCACATGGCCCTTGTGTAATGAATACATCTGTGCATCCTCTCCTCTTCTTAGAAGGACAAAAAGTACTGGAGTTGGGGCCCATCCTCATCCAATATGATTTCATCTTAATTGATCATATCAGGACAGACACTAGTTCTAAATAAGGTCACATTCTGAGCTTCTGGGTAGACATGAATTTAAGGGGGAAAGGAGACATTATTCAGTCCCCTACACCTTTTATTATTATCATTATTATTATTAGGAGAGGATGAATCTAAGCAACAGAAAAAGTTGAGTGGTGCATCAGAGCTCTGGTGGTATTCACGTCTTAAGTACCTCACTTTGGTCAGGCCTATAGCAGCAACCTGGCCCTCTCCAAGGATTGGATGTCTGATCCTCTCTTGAATTTTGGAGTCAGGAAATTTTTCTTTTTACTTAAGCCAGTTTGAATTCCATTTCCATCACTTGAACATAGAGCATTTTGATATCAAAGAACTTACACTAGTTCTATGTCATGGAGTATAAAGTATGAGGCAGGAAATGGCAATGATGATGGAAAGGTGATAAGGAGGGGCCACTTCATGAAGAGCCTGTGAGCCATGTTAAGAAGCCTAGACTTTACCTTTTGAACCACAGGGAGCCATTAAAGGATTTTAGCAGGAGGTATAGGATAACAAAACTGGAGTTACACTTCAGAAATTGCATACTAACTTTTGGATAAAGAATAGACTGAGTGTAGCAGGAACACAAGATTGCTTTGGACAGACCCTAAATATTATCCATCCTTCCCAAGAACTTGACTTCTACCAAGAGTCCTGCTTCCTGACTTTATTTGCTGCTAACATCTAAGTCTTTCTGGAAAACCAGACTTTTTAAGATATCGAACTTTTTTTAGCCCACAACAGTGCTAAAATTTTGCCAATAACATTGTCTCCTGACCTGCTACTTGGTCTTTTCTTCTATCAATTGATTTAGAATCTACTGTCCTGAATCCATTTCTAGTCCCAAGGATACATCTAATTTCTCTTTCCAACTGTCTAGTCCCACTGGTTATATATACCAAAAGAAATTTTATATCATGCATTAATTAAGTTATCAAATTTGTCCCCTTTAAGCTTTCTACATTTGGATGTTAAGTTGGGTCTTACTGTTTTTTGTTATTACTGCCTATACCACAGTAGATTTCTTAACACAATATAAATATTATCCCCTGGAAATTATGTCACTGAAATTTTATTTGTTATTTGAAGCCTTTGGCATTCTCCACAAATGATCATTGATATTTCAGTTGAAAGCATTACAAAGTTTTAAAAATGTTTTCTGATAGAACATTTCTATTATGTAAAGTAGCATATAACCCATATTTTTTGCACAATTAATCAATGAAGCTAAAATTTTATAAGTAAAAAGTGAAATCATAATGAAGATAATATAATTTTACAAATATTTACAGAGCACAGAGTATGCTTCAGTTACAGGGGTAGGCCATAGGGACACAGAACTTAATATGACATAGAACCCACTCTTTTAACACTCATCTATAATCAAGAAGAACAGTATATAATTATAATAGAGCTTTCATGGAATATATACACATGTAACTCACTATGAGAAAAAAGATAAGGTTGTAATTAATTCTGCTTGGGAACTCAAAGGTATAGCCATTTGAACTGGGTCTTGCAATATGAAGAAAAGACTTCTTAGACAGGTGGTGACTTTACCATAGACTACATTGAATAATGTAGAACTAAAAGTCCAATGTAATGAATACAATTTAAAGTATATAAACCCTGGTCTACAAGACAGGCACTACTTCCTTAGTTTTTAAAATTAATTTTGATGTCAAGCTTTGACCTGCTGTATAAGTGAGAATTTCAACTGAAGTTATTTTTGAGGATCCCACCCCAAGGCAGTACCAAACTACAGTCGGAATTATGGGGCCACACAATCTTGGGATGAAGCCTTTGGGTCATCAGCCACTGATCAGGAAGCACACTGTTCTAGTGCATGTGTTCCTTTCGAGTCCACTGACTCTGCTGCTTTAAAGTCATGGATGGGGCAGAGGGTCAATAACTAACATGAAGTCTAGAGCTA
This sequence comes from Ovis aries, assembly GCF_016772045.2. Classification (NCBI taxonomy): domain Eukaryota; kingdom Metazoa; phylum Chordata; class Mammalia; order Artiodactyla; family Bovidae; genus Ovis; species Ovis aries. The sequence goes on along the minus strand of NC_056080.1, from coordinate 91,703,917 downwards.
CGTCTGTTTAAAACCTTGCCTTCTCCCCAAGGCACTGTTAGGAAACATTGTCTCATGCTCATCATTCATGGGACACAAAGATCTATTTCTCTTTTTCATTTCAAGGGAATTACTCTTTAATCAGAGGGAAACAGCTTCCCCAGAAGCACTCTTTTTCTCTGCTCTTCCTATTAGACTCATGGCATATTCTACTCAATAGGATTAATCTTTGGGGAAACAAAAGCCAAAAAGGAAATTTTCTTGACAGTTACTTCTGTTTTATGCTCAACCATATTCCTCTCCTGGGGCAGAAAAGCAGAATTTAATATCTGTTGGAATAAAAACAAAACAAAGAATAAAGGGAGAAAAACATCTAATTTTAATTTACTTACAAAATTTCTATGCTAAAGAACGTCATTTGTTTTATAGACAAGAGATAGTCAATCATGACACTATGAGCAAACAAGCAACATTACAACATATTTCTTCAGGAAAGGTGACTGGACAGTTGTATGTAGAATGAGGAGTTAAGAGATTGGAGTTAAAACAGTACAATTCACATGAGTTCACAAGTGAGATGATGAACTGCTTGGAGATGGATAGTGGTCCTGAGGATGGAAGATAAAGATGTAAAGCATAGAATTTTGCTTGACGGAAAGTGAAAGTATTAGTTGCTCAGTTATTTCCGACTCTTTGAAACCCCATGGACTGTAGCCCACCAGGCTCCTCTGTCCATGGAATTTTCCAGGCAAGAATACTGGAGTGGGTAGATATTCCCTTCTCCAGGAGATATTCCTGACCAAGGAAACGAATCCTGGTTTCATGCATTGCAGGCTGATTTTTACTATCTGAGCTACCTGGGAAGCCAGGTGATGGAAACTGTATCCTGATTCCAAAGAAAGGTAGTGACTTGAGCAGAGCATTTAACTCCTCTTCTGTCCACTCATCACCCCATATTGTCTGTTCATATCTCAAATAATTTAATGAAATTCATCAATTAACTTAAATATTTACTGAGTTCCTACCACAGGACAAGCATTGTGCTTGGGCAGTTCAGTTTAGTTCAGTCACTCAGTCGTGTCCGAATCTTTGCGACCCCATGAATCACAGCACACCAGGCCTCCCTGTTCATCACCAACTCCCGGAGTTCAACTCACGCCCATCGAGTCTGTGATGCCATCCAGCCATCTCATCCTCTGTCGTCCCCTTCTTCTCCTGCCCCCAATCCCTCCCAGCATCAGTCTTTTCCAATGAGTCAACTCTCCACATGAGGTGGCCAAAGTACTGGAGTTTTAGCTTTAGCATCATTCCTTCCAAAGAACATCCAGTGCTGATCTCCTTCAGAATGGACTGGTTGGATCTCCTTGCAGTCCAAGGGACTCTCAAGAGTCTTCTCCAACACCACAGTTCAAAAGCATCAATTTTTCAATGCTCAGCCTTCTTCAAAGTCCAACTCTCACATCCATACATGACCACAGGAAAAACCATAGCCTTGACAAGACGGACCTTAGTGGGCAAAGTAATGTCTCTGCTTTTGAATATGTGATCTAGGTTGGTCATAACTTTTCTTTCAAGGAGTAAGTGTCTATTAATTTCGTGGCTGCAATCACCATCTGCAGTGATTTTGTAGCCCCAAAAATAAAGTCTGACACTGTTTCCCCATCTATTTCCCATGAAGTGATGAGACCAGATGCCATGATCTTTGTTTTCTGAATGTTGAGCTTTAAGCCAACTTTTTCACTCTCCTCTTGCACTTTCATCAGGAGGCTTTTTAGTTCCTCTTGACTTTCTGCCATAAGGGTGGTGTCATCTGCATATCTGAGGTTATTGATATTTCTCCCTGCAATCTTGATTCCAGCTTGTGTTTCTTCCAGTCCAGCATTTCTCATGATGTACTCTGCATAGAAGTTAAATAAGCAGGGTGACAATACAGCCTTGACATACTCCCTTTCCTGTTTGGAACCAGTCTATTGTTCCATGTCCAGTTCTAAGTGTTGTTTCCTGACCTGCATACAGATTTCTCAAGAGGCAGGTCAGGTGGTCTCGTATTCCCATCTCTTTCAGAATTTTCCACTGTTTATTGTTATCCATACAGTCAAAGGCTTTGGCATAGTCAATAAAGCAAAAATAGATGTTTTTCTGGAAGTCTCTTGCTTTTTCCATGATTCAGCGGATATTGGCAATTTGATCTCTGGTTCCTCTGCCTCTTCTAAAACCAGCTTGCACATCAGGAAGTTCATGGTTCACGTATTGCTGAGGCTTGCCTTGGAGAATTTTGAGCATTACTTTAATAGCATGTGAGATGCGCGCCATTGTGCGGTAGTTTGAGCATTCTTTGGCATTGTCTTTCTTTGGGAATAGAATGAAAACTGACCTTTTTCAATTCTGTGACCACTGATGAGTTTTCCAAATTTGCTGTCATATTGAGCTCAGCACTTTCACAGCATCGTCTTTCTGGATTTGAAATAGCTCACCTGGAATTCCATCACCTCCACTAGCTTTGTTCGTAGTGATGCTTTCTAAGGCCCACTTGACTTCACATTCCAGGATGTCTGGTTCTAGATGAGTGATCACACTATCGTGATTGTCTGGGTAGTGTAGATTTTTTTTTTTGTACAGTTCTGTGTATTCTTGTCACCTCTTCTTAATATCTTCTGCTTCTGTTAGGTTCATACCATTTCTGTCCTTTATTGAGCCCATCTTTGGATGAAATGTTCCCTTTGTATCTCTAATTTTCTTGAAGAGATCTCTAGTCTTTCCCAATCTATTGTTTTCCTATATTTCTTTGCATTGATCCCTGAAGAAGGCTTTCTTATCTCTTCTTGCTATTCTTTGGAACTCTGCATTCAGATTCATATATCTTTCCTTTTCTCCTTTGTTTTTCGCCTCTCTTTTTTTTCACAGCTATTTGCAAGGCCTCCCCAGAAAGCCATTTTGTTTTTTTGCTTTTCTTTTCCATGGGGATGGTCTTGATCCCTGTCTCCTGTACAGTGTCACAAACCTCATTCCATTGTTCATCAGGCACTCTATCTATCAGATCTAGGCCCTTAAATCTATTTCTCACTTCCATTGTATAATCATAATGGATTTGATTTAGGTCATACCTAAATGGTCTAGCGGTTTTCCATACTTTCTTCCATTTAAGTCTGAATTTGGTAACAAGGAGTTCATGATCTGAGCCACAGTCAGCTCCTGGTCTTGTTTTTGTTGACTGTATAGAGCTTCTCCATCTTTGGCTGCAAAGAATATAATCAATCTGATTTTGATGTTGACCATCTGTTGATGTCCATGTGTAGAGTCTTCTCTTGTGTTGTGGAAAGAGGGTGTTTGCTATGACCAGTGCATTTTCTTCACAAAACTCTATTAGTCTTTTCCCTGCTTCATTCCACATTCCAAGGCCAAATTTGCCTGTTACTCCAGGTGTTTCTTAACCTCCTACTTTTGCATTCCAGTCCCCTATAATGAAAAGGATATCTTTTTTTGGATGTTAGTTCTACATGGTCTTGCAGGTCTTCAACTTCAGCTTCTTCAGTGTTACTGGTTGGGGCATAGACTTGGATTTAGTGATATTGAATGGTTTGCCTTAGAAATGAACAAAATTCGTTCTGTTGTTTTTGAGATTGCATCCAAGTACTGCATTTTCGGACTCTTTTATTGACCATGATGGCTACTCCATTTCTTCTAAGGGATTCCTGCCCGCAGTAGTAGATATAATGGTCTTGTGAGTTAAATTCAGCCATTCCAGTCCGTTTTAGTTCGCTGATTCCTAGAATGTTGATGTTCACTCTTGCCATCTCTTGTTTGACCACTTCCAATTTGCCTTGATTCATGAACCTGACATTCCAGGTTCCTATGCAATATTGCTCTTTACAGCATTGGACCTTGCTTCTATCACCAGTCACATCCACAGCTGGGTATTGTTTTTGCTTTGGCTCCATCCCTTCATTCTTTCTGGAGTTATCTCTCCACTGATCTCCAGTATCGTGTTGGGCACCTACTGACCTGGGAAGTTCCTCTTTCACTATCTTATCATTTTGCCTTTTCATACTGGTCATGGGGTTCTCAAGGCAAGAATACTGAAGTGGTTTGCCATTCCCTTCTCCAGTGGTCCACATTCTGTCAGACCTCTCCACCATGACCAGCCCATCTTGGGTTGCCCAGCGAGCATGGTTTAGTTTCATTGAATTAGACAAGACTGTGGTCCTAGTGTGATTAGATTGACTTGTTTCCTGTGAGTATGGTTTCAGTATGTCTGCCCTCTGATGCCTTCTTGTAACACCTACCATCTTACTTGGGTTTCTCTTAACTTGGGCATGGGGTATCTCTTCACGGCTGCTCAATCAAAGCCCAGCCACTGCTCCTTACCTTGGACGAAGGGTATCTCCTCACCACCGCCCTTCCTGACCTTCAATGTGGGATAGCTCTTCTAAGCCATCCTGCATCTGCGCAGCCACTGCTCCCACGTTAAAAATGGCTAGTAAGCTCAGGGAAAGATACTCAAAATCTTTAGCTATTAGAGATGTGAAAGTCAATACAATACCACTTCACACTAACTAACCTGGTTATAATTAAAAAGGCAATAACAAGTGTTAGTCCTGAAGAAATTGGAACCATAATACATTTCTGGTGGTTTTGTAAAATAGTCACCCTCCTTAGAAAACAGTTTGGTTTTGGGGTTGGAGAAGTGATGAATCTCCTAAAGTTGTTATCATGATTGCACACCACTGTGACATACTAAACATCACTGAATTGCATTTTTCAGTGGGTGAACATTATGATATGTGAATTATATCTAAATAAGCTTATCTAAAAAGGAGAAAAAAAGGCCAACTCTCATACTCACTATTTAATACTATTCTGTGGATTTTCAGTTCAGTTCAGTCACGCAGTCGTGCCCGACTCTTTGTGACCCCATGAATCGCAGCACGCCAGGCCTCCCTGTTCATCACCATCTCCCGGAGTTCACTCATACTCACGTCCATCGAGTCCATGCCCCCAATCCCTCCCAGCATCAGAGTCTTTTCCAATGAGTCAACTCTTCGCATGAGGTGGCCAAAGTACTGGAGTTTCAGCTTTAGCATCATTCCTTCCAAAGAAATCCCAGGGTTGATCTCCTTCAGAATGGACTGGTTGGATGTCCTTGCAGTCCAAGGGACTCTCAAGAGTCTTCTCCAACACCACAGTTCAAAAGCATCAATTCTTCGGTGCTCAGCCTTCTTCACAGTCCAACTCTCACATCCATACATGACCACAGGAAAAACCATAGTCTTGACTAGACAGACCTTATTGGGCAAAGTAATGTCTCTGCTTTTGAATATGCTGTCTAGGTTGGTCATAACTTTTCTTCCAAGGAGTAAGCGTCTTTTACTTTCATGGCTGCAATCACCATCTGCAGTGATTTTGGAGCCCCCAAAAATAAACTCTGACACAGTTTCCACTGTTTTTCCATCTATTTCCCATGAAGTGATGGGACCGGATGCCATGATCTTAGTTTTCTGAATGTTGAGCTTTAAGCCAACTCTTTTGCTCTCCTCTTTCACTTTCATCAAGAGGCTTTTTAGCTCCTCTTCACTTTCTGCCATAAGGATCGTGTCATCTGCATATCTGAGGTTATTGATATTTCTCCCGGCAATCTTGATTCCAGTTTGTGTTTCTTTCAGTCCAGGGTTTCTCATGATGTACTCTGCATATAAGTTAAATAAGCAGGGTGACAATATACAGCCTTGAGCACTGTGATTCCAGAAAGGAAGACATATGAATTAAATGAATAATTCTATATAACAAAACTATTTCATTATACAAAAAAAATCAAATAATTTTCTTTAAGCCATGTCAGAACCCAAATCTAAAATCATCATGCATGAATCTGTTTGTATAAAATACAAAATTACTGAAATAAAATTATAGTCTTTAAGATTATAAGTGGTAAAAACATACAGAAAAGCAAAGAAATTATCTACATCAAAGTCAGGGGTATGGTAACTCTCATGGAAGAGGTAGGGAATTGTGACTGGGGTGTTAACACTGTTCTATTTACCCTTTCTCACGGGTACATGGATATTCACTTTCATTAACTATACATTTTTATTCCATGAATACTTCAAATGTGTGTTTATATATAAAGGTATCCTACAGAATGATTAAATGTAATAATATAATTAATTACATTCAGTGAGGAAAGCATGAGGAATAAAGTTAGTAGAATTAAGCTAAATAGCTCATTTTCAAGCAAAGTAAGTGATAGACAGGGAGGCCTGGCATTCTGCAGTACATGGGGTCGCAAAGAGTTGGACACAACTGAGCGACTGAATTGAACTGAACTGAACCACCATTTTAAGTTCTTATACCAATAAACAGATTTCTAATCCATCCTATAGTTTACAATGTTAGTAATAACCACGAAAAGAGTGTGTGTGTGTGTGTGTGTGTGTATGTGTGTGTGTGTGTGTAATTTTTAACTGTATCACAGAGGGAAAGCCAAGGGAGAACTTTCACTTCTCATTTAAGGCTATCATATACCATTTGTTTTAAACCATCTGCATATACATTTTGACAAGTTCATAATGATAGTAATAGTTTAAAATGACTGGAAGACTCTGGGAAAATTTATATCAGTGAACAGTATTTGATGATAGATGGATGTAATTCTCTGAAATTTCAGATAATGAAGAATCAAATCCTTCTTTCTATCCCTGAACTTGAGAAATAAGCTCTATAACCTGAGGCACCAAGATATGACATATTCCTAGTACCTCACCACAGACATTCTTTGACCATGGTTTCAGCAGGCAGCCTCAATGGATGACAAGACTGTTTCCACTTTCAGCGCCATGTTTCTTTCCCTGGTCTGAGCTCCTCATCCTTAGCTCTTGGCTGTTCTTCTATGTTCTGCTCTCACAGGCTCGTTAGACTCTAGTACTAAATGAACCCCATTTCATCCCAACTTGACATCCACCAGTTACAAGTCTTGGGAGGTCCTAGGAAGAACATGATATTCATTATCTGAGCAGGGACACTTCTGAAAAAAGAAGGGTTCTTATTTATTCATGTCTACACTGGGGTGACAGGCAACATTGTTTACACCGTGTTCTGCCTAGATTCTTCACACTTGTTGCTCAAAATGAATCACATTGATATTTTTGCTGTTAAAAATGTTAGTTAAAACACATTTCCCTTATGAGTCTCTGGGCAGTATTCCATCCGCATTAACATCCATCCCAAGGTAGAAACTGTGAAGGAGACTTCCCAGTTGCAGCTCATGATTCTACTTCACAGACACAATCAAACTCATTTTTTTTTTTTTAACAAACCCAATTCAAGATAGATAAACAAGTCACTGTGGAGACAGAGCAAGGCAAGCATGGTTGGCTACAAATGCTGAGAGATGTTACCCAATTGAAAAAGTGATATATTGGCCTGATGCAAGGCATTTGTTTGTACAATTGTGATTATTTTTTAGTGCAGTTCAGTTCCTTCATTCAGTCATGTCCAACTCTTTGTGACCCCATGCACTGTAGCTCACCAGGCTTCCCTGTCCATCAACAATTCCTGGAACTTGCTCAAACTCATGTCCATCAAGTTGGTGATGCCATCTAATCATCTCATCCTCTGTCTGCCCCTTTTATTCTTGCCTTCAATCTTTCCCAACATCAGGGTCTTTTCCAGTGAGTCAGTTTTTCACATTAGGTGGCCAAAGTACTGAAGTTTCAGCTTCAGTAACAGTCTTTCCAATGAATATTCAGGACTGATTTCTTTTAGGATGGACTGGTTGAATCTCCTTGCAGTCCAGGGGACTCTGAAGAGTCTTCTCCAACACCACAGTTCAAAAGCATCAATTCTTTGGTGCTCAGCTTTCTTTATGGTCCAATTCTCACAGCCATACATGACTACTGGAAAAACAATAGCTTTGACTAAAAAGACCTTTGTTGGCAAAGTAATGTCTCTGCTTTTTAATTCACTCTCTAGGTTTGTCATAGCTCTTCTCCAAGGAGCAAGTTTCTTTTAGTTTCATGGCTTCAGTCACCATCTTCAGTGATTTTGGAGCCCAAGAAAATAGTCTGTCAATGTTTTCATTGTTTCCCCATCTATTTGCCATGAAGTGATGGGACCGGATGCAGTGATCTTAGTTTTTTGAATGTGGAGTTTTAAGCCAGCTTTTTCAGTTTCATCAAGAAGCTCTTCAGTTCCTCTTCTCTTTCTTCCATAAGTGAAGTGAAGTGAAAGTTGCTCAGTCATGTCTGACTCTTTGCGAACCCCATGGACTGTAGAGTCTATGTAATTCTCCAGGCCAGAATACTGGAGTGGGTAGCCTTTCCCTTCTCCAGGGAATCTTCCAACCCAGAGATCAAACCCAGGTCTCTCACATTGCAGGCAGATTCTTTACCAGCTGAGCTACAAGGGAAGCCCTTCTGCTGTAAGGATGGTGTCAACTCCATATCTGAGTTTATTGATATTTTTCCCGGCAGTCTTGGTTCCAGTTTGTGCTTCATGCAGCCTGGCATTTCACGTGATGTACTCTGCATATAAATTAAATAAACAGGTGACAATATACAGCCTTGATGTATTCCTTTCCCAATTTGGAACCAGTCCATTTTTCCATATCTGGTTCTAACTGTTGCTTCTTGACCTGCACATGGATTTCTCACAAGGCAGGTCAGGTGGTCTGGTGTTTCCATCACTTTAAGAATTTTCCGCAGTTTGTTGTGATCCACACAGTCAAAGGCTTTGGTGTAGTCAATAAAGCAGAAGTAGATGTTTCTCTGGAACTCTCTTGTTTTTTCTATGATCCAATAGATGTTGGCAATTTTTGAGTGCATAATAACACTAAAATAACAATAACAGTGACACAATACTTGATATCCTGCCAAAAGAAAGCTAAGACATTTAAGAACATGTAAAAAAGTTAGCAATCATGCTTATTTTAGCATCCTACAAAAATACTGTTCAAGTAGCAAAGAGATGGGAATACAAGACCACCTGACCTGCCTCTTGAGAAACCTGTATGCAGGTCAGGAAGCAACAGTTAGAACTGGACATGGAACAACAGACTGGTTCCTAATAGGAAAAGGAGTGCATCAAGGCTGTATATTGTCACCCTGCTTATTTAACTTATATGCAGAGTACATCATGAGAAATGCTGGGCTGGAGGAAGCACAAGCTGGAATCAAAATTGCTGGGAGAAATATCAGTAACCTCAGATATGCAGATGACACCAACCTTATGGAAGAAATTGAAGAACTAAAAAGCCTCTTGAAAGTGAAAGAGGAGAGTGAAAAAGTTGGCTTAAAGCTCAACATTCAGAAAACTAAGATCATGGCATCTGGTCCCTTCACTTCATGGCAAATAGATGGAGAAATACTGGAAACAGTGTCAGACTTTATTTTTGGGGGCTCCAAAATCACTGCACATAGTGATTGCAGCCATGAAATTAAAAGACGCTTACTCCTTGGAAGGAAATTTATGACCAACATAGACAGCATGTTAAAGAGCAGAGACATTACTTTGTCAATAAAGTTTTGTCTAGTCAAGGCTATGATTTTCCCAGTAGGCATGTATGGATGTGAGAGTTGGACTATAAAGAAAGCTGAGTGCAGAAAAATTGATGCTTCAGAACTGTGGTGTGGGAGAAGACTCTTGAGAATCCCTTGGACTGCAAGGAGATCCAACTAGTCCATCCTAAAGGAGATCAGTCCTGGGTGTTCATTGGGGGGACTGATGTTGAAACTGAAACTCCAATACTTTGGCCACCTGATGCGGAGAGCTGATTCATTTGAAAAGACCTGATGCTGGAAAAGATTGAAGGTAGGAGAAGAAGGGGACGACAGAGGATGAGATGGTTGGATCGCATCACTGATTCAATGGACATGGGTTTGGGTGGACTCCAGGAGTTGGTGATGGACAGGGAGGTCTGGGGTGCTACAGTTTATGGGGTTGTAAAGAGTCAGACATGACTGAACGACTGAACTGAACTGAACTGAGTGTAGAGTAACTTGTTTATTCCTTAAAACATTATTAAACTAGAAAACTGCCAATGACACTGGTTATTAGTGAAGATATGTTATCAGTTGCCATTGTCTATAACTGAGACTCAAACATTGTGGCTGAAAGTAGAGAAATATTTTGTCTTGCATGCCAAAGTCTAAACTGGTAGAGTGGACTTGCACCACGAAATGCTGAGTTGTGATAACTATACTGTGTTCCATGGTGTCAGGCTCTGGACACCTTTGCTCTTCTGTTTCTCCTGAGGTCTTGTGTTTCTCTGTCTGGTTGAGATAGCCCTAAAAGGACTCCTCACTAACATCTGTCAAACAAAAGGAAAATAAGAAGGCAAAGACACACCCATTGTCTTCAATGATATAACCCAGAGGTTGCAGCTACATCCTATTGTTCAGTACTTGGTCATATGGCTGAACATAGCTGTAAAAGTGAAAGAAAAGTGAAAGTGAAGTCGCTTAGTCATGTCCAACTCTATGCAACCCATGGACTGTAACCTACCAGGCTCCTCCGTCCATGGGATTCCCCAGGCAAGAGTATAGAGTGGGTTGCCATTCCTTTCTCCATGTGATCTTTCCAACCCAGGGATTGAACCCAGATCTCCCACATTGCAGGCAGATTCTTTACCATCTGAGACACCAGTATCAAGCTCTGCATGATACTAAGATAAGGGTAATGTTATTTATGGGCTTTCCCGGTAACTCAGAGGTAAAGAATTCGCCTCCCAGTTCAGGAGCCACAGGAGACATGGGTTTTATCCAGATCAGGAAGATCTCCCGGAGGAGGGCATGGCAAATCACTCCAGTAATCTTGTCTGGAGAATCCCATGGACAGAGGAGCCTGATGGGCTGCATTCCATAGGGTCTCAAAGAGTTGGACATGACTGAAGCGACTTAGCATACATGCATGGTGTATATGGTATTGAAGAGTGTCCTGAGCCAAACAAAATATGTGAGGTTTATCAAGTGAGGAAGAAGATAGCATGTTACAGAAACTGAAAATCTTACGTAGGAGATAGTAGAGAACTGGGAAGGTGTCAGATCATGTGTGACCTTTTAAGCTATGTTTTAGATTTAGTACTTTATCCTGATATCTGTGGGAAATCATTGAAAAATTCTGAGCAAGGATCTGACCTTAGTTATTAAAAAAAGTACTTCCACTGCAGGATGGAAAATGGGATCTACAATGCTAGATACAATGTTAGTCCAAGTACTGTGGGACTAAAACCAGGAAAAGATAGTTGAGATCAGAATAGGGAGGAACATCAAAGCCATACATGGAAATACAGACTTTATTCTGAGGCCTTTGGGGACACACAACATGAATTTGATTTACTGTACTAATATAATCTATCCAAAGTCAAGCTTTAGTCCCCCATGTTCCTCTTACAAACTCTAGAAAATAAAGTTCACATTAAAACTACTGGCAGAGCCTTGATCCAACGGGCACTAGCAAACATTATTCTGGTAACATTTCACATGCTAAGAAGCACCAGTCAGAACTGTCCCCCTTTATAACTTGGTAAGGCTGAGGGTGGAAACAGCAAGGCAGCAATTCACTTATAGGCAGCAGACCAAGAAAAATGGCTGGCTGCTGGCACATATTAAATGGCAAATCAGTTTAATTCACAACTAAGAAAGCAGAAGGCTATAAAGGAATGAGAGTGTCCACTAGTTGGCTATATTTTTGCATGCTGCAAAATGGAAGAGGTGACAGCACTTAGAAATCAGAAGCTCTGATTAATAGGGGAGTTCTTGTAATTTAACAAGATGAATAACACTGGATTCTATCATTACCGCCTCTGTACCTACTTTTATGTAATTTTTTTATTTTGAGGTATCCAGCCACTGGTCCTGAGAGGACTTAATCTTGAAATTAACACTTTAGCTTCTTTTCCACTGAGACCCTGTAAACAGACTATTACTAGGTTCTAAGGAATTTGTTTCATATGTTATAGGCAAAACCAATACAAAAATATTATAAAGTAATTAACCTCCAATTAAATAAATTTATATTAAAAACACTAAGAATTAAAAAAAAAATAATCAATCATCTCTCCCACCTTTTTCTCTGCTACCCTTGAATAGAAGGAAGGGAAAAAGAATAAAGACAAGAGTTATCTGAAATCCCAAATTCTGGTCCCAATATTTGACCTGGCTTTGGGATGTTTATCTGATCCTTCAGTAAATGAAATGTTTAAACAGCACCCAATGCCTAATTACCTAGTGGGACTAGAGGAATATCAAGAGTTTGTGGGCAAAAAGTTGTACCGGTCTTCAGAAGAGCAGATGACCTCAAGGACATAAGAGATCATAAGGGCAATTTCTTCCCATGCCCAAAAGAAAAGAGCTACAGATTTAATAGTTCAAAAGTGTAAACAAATACACAGAGATGTCTCTTATGGTCAACTTTGGATTTTTGTCCTTGCTGCTGCTGCTGCTGCTAAGTCACTTCAGTCGTGTCTGACTCTGTGCAACCACATAGATGGCAGCCCACCAGGCCCCCCCGTCCCTGGGATTCCCCAGGCAAGAATACTGGAGTGGGTTGCCATTTCCTTCTCCAATGCATGAAAGTGAAAAGTGAAAGTGAAGTCGCTCAGTCGTGTCCGACTCATAGTGACCCCGTGGACTACAGCCCAGCAGGCTCTTCTGCCCGTGGGATTTTTCCAGGCAAGAGTACTGGAGTGGGTTGCCATTGCCTTCTCTGTTTTGTCCCTAACAAGTCAAAATTGTCCAAGTTGACATCTATAAACCATACAATTCTAGAAACATAATGAGAATAGAGCAATTCAGGGACTTCCCTGTTGGTCCAGTGGTTAAGACTCTGAGCTTCTACTCCAGGGTTCAATCCCTGGTTGAGCTTAGATCTCATATGCTGCTCAGCTAAGTCAAAAATTTTAAAAAAGGAAGAAAAAAAAAAAAGACGCAAATTAGCCACATGCCTGAAAATCTGAGCTAAGGTGTGAGCACTAATGCCTACCTTTTTATGGGAAATCTCCTTGCAGGAGCCATGTCTATAAAGAAATTTGAGTCTCTCCAAGTCACACAACTATACCTGCACTCCTTTTTAGGAGTGCCTTGTATGGTACACAGTCTATGTGCATATGTTAGGGGCAATGTCTCTTTTAACATCCCACATGTCAAAATCACATGTATGACTCTGTTGTGGGCTTGCAGGGTATGTGTGCAAGATGGGAGGTGTCATGGGGGAAATGAAATCTGCTTTTTGTTTTTTTAAATGAATGATTGCCATTTTCTTTTTCTCACCTGCTACTGCAAAGTTATGCTGATACAGTCTGAGTTTATTACTATATGATGGATTTCTTAAAAAGGAAAAATAAAGGAAAAGGTAAATATTATATTTAGCTGATGGTTAAATTGTTCATTTACTCAGAAAACAGTACTTTTGGGTTAGAGACATCAGAGAGTTATTAATATTCACTGTTTATTAATATTCACTATTAATATTCACTATTAATATTCAACCTTTTATTTTTCTTTTAATATGAAAGTCTAACAACTGAATACTCCCTATTTGGGTATTGTATCATATTCAAGCTTTTTTATGTGGTGGATTTTTTTAATACTTTAACGAATAATTTCAGCCTCCTTCCTGAATAGCTGCCGCTAACTAAACATGACATCTATTTGTTCCTTTTCATTTTTTCAGAAAATTGCCCAGGTTTGGTTTCCTAGGCAATAGTTCTCTGTCATGGAGGAATGAATTTAGGCTGATTAGCTGCTTTACTTATTTGTCCTATCATTTTGTCACAGGTTTGAAAGGCCTGCTATGAAAAGTGGTGGTATAGAGTAACTGTGTCCAGTAATTTGACTGACATCCTTTATCACATGCCAGCCAGAACCAGGCAGAAATGGGTTCTAGAATGAACTTGTCCACTTACTGGTAGTATACACGTCAGCAAGTCAGGTAAAGTCCCTTGAATGTCAGTTTCTTATTTGCAAAACAGAAAAGGAAGATTCCTGCCCACATCAGGGAGTTGTTGCCAAAATAAACTTTGTGACAGTGCTGTAGTCACAGGAAAATGATTAATTGATATTAACTCATCCAAGGCTATGCTGGACCGTGAATACCAAAATGAGTATTCCTCATTTCTAATCTCATGTAACTGATGGGCTACTGAGGCAGTCAGCTATACAAATATGGGCATTACAAACACTGTGCAAGCTCTAAGAGAAGTAGTAGAAGGCCGGATATGGAGCACAGAGTGGTATGGGCATGAGGAAAGCTGGAATGGCTCTATGAGCTATGTCTTTTTTAAAAGATTTTTTTTTTTGAATGTGGACCGGTTTTGAAGTCTTTTTTAAATTTCTTACAATACTACTTCTGTTTTGCTTTGGTCTTTTAACCGTGAAGCATGTGGGATCTTAACTTCCCGACCAGGGATTGAACCCACAACCCCGGCACTGGAAGATGATCTATGAGATAACTCTTGATACCTAATGTGGGGATTTACCAGGCAGGGATATCCTGTGACAATTTGATAAGACAAATAAGTAAAGAAGCTAATCAGTCCAAATTCATTCCTCTATGACAGAGAACTATTTCCTAGGAAACCAAACCTGGGCAATTTTCTGAAAAAAAAAAAAAAAAATAAATAAATAAATAAAATAAATAAAGAAAAAGAACAAATAGATGGTATGTTAAGTTAGAAGCAGCTATTCAGAAAGGAGGCTGAAATTATGCATTAAGGTATTTTAATGATGGGATAGCAGTGTCTAAGGAGATGGGATAAAATGAGGAAAACTAGGAAACCACAAGGTACCAGAGAGATGGTAACAAATTAACCATTTGGTGTCTCACCAATGTGAGACAGTGGTGCCAGAGGTAGAGAGGGGCCAGACTACAACGGTTTTTCAAGCCACAGTAAGGAACACAGAGTTTATTCTACAGGGCATGAAAAGCCTGGCTTTAGGAGCATCATCCAAATGTTCAGGTAGTGTCCTTCACCACCTTGTTTAGAGCACTCATTTAGTAAAACATGTACTTAGAGCTCTGGATGGTTGGATGGCAGCACTGACTCAATGGACGTGAGTCTGAGCAAGCTCTGGGAGTTGGTGATGGACAGGAAAGCCTGACGTCCTGCAGTCCATGGGGTTGCAAAGAGTCGGACATGACTGAGCAACTGAACTCAACTGTACTTAGAGTACATTGTAATCAACTGTTCATTCCTCTTGTCTCCCTGACAAGGCTGCCAGCTCCTTTGTTCCCAGCACCTTAGAATGTCTAGCATGTATAGTAGGAGCTTAGCAAATGTTGATCGACAAAAGAGCTCAGCGAAGATTGTATCTAGGGGAGTGACATGGCATGATTTTGTATCTTCCTACTAAAATCTGGCTGCTGAGAGTCAAGTTTTATTGGATCACTTCTACCATGAAATTTAGAAACCATGAAAATAAATGCCAATGTGTGCACTGAGTATGCAAATAGAGTAATCAATATAATGGAGAAAGGGAGTAATAGGAAATTAAGAAAAGTAATAACATGCCTATTTAGTAAAGACCTATTTGTTTGATCTAACACCCCTGACATTTTATTAAAGGGTTCAGACTTCATGGAGCTTCTGTTAAAAATTGATGTTATAGCAAAGGACATATATTTATTAGATATGCTTGTTAGAACTGTGGAAGTATGGTTGGTTAGAGGTGTTACAGAACTTCATTTAGTTTCTTATTTTGAAATTGGTTCTCCTTATAATATTGAATGCTATATCACTCTTTTTTCATTCCTATTTTAGTGATAGATTTTCGCATACAAATATTCACTAGCTATTCAAAAAAATTATGTGAACAAAGCACCTTATCTATAACTTCCTTAGAGTGAAGAATATGCTAAATGGATATAATTTCTAGGTTTAGGAAGCCATCAGTTTTATGGGAATCAGCCAAATTTCTTTTTTTATTAGCAGTATGTCAGCAAATAAAGCTGCTTTAATTACATAAACCTTTACACAGGCACTACAAATATGATTGTTAAGGATCAGGAAAAGTGAGTATTTTACATTTAATTTGTAATCTTCCACTCCTTTTCCTCTGGAAAATAATTATTTCCTTGAGATTATGAGATGAAAAATTCTATACTCAGAGAAGGATTAGAAAAGGAGAATCGAGTTTAATACTTGGGCAGTGAGCAAATGCAGATTACATTTGAGGAGTAAAGAGAAACATTTGGACATGAATTTTATTAACACTTATGTCTTTTAAGTGCAAACCTTATCAGTTTCCAAAGTCTCTCTTTGTCCTAAATTTATAACTGGTTTAATCTGAGGAAATCTAAATGCAGTCCAGAGGCAGAGAGAGAGAGAGAGAGAGAGAAACTGTGCTATTAATATAAGAAACTAATCAACACTCTGACAATGCAGTATAGGAGTGTGGCCAAAGGAAGTTTCTAAAAACTGAAAAGCACAAACAATCTCAATTACGTCACAATTGCTGGCATGTACATTACAGGATGGCTTGTACTTTTTTGTCTCCTAAGTCAATGAAACTTGATGTCACCATTCTGTTGACAACCTAAAAGGCACAATTTGTATTCAACTTTGTCTCTGTAGTCTTGTCCCAATTTTTGATGGTGAAGACAGCTGACAAATCTTTACCTTGGGGCTACCCCAATATGATACCATAATGTGAAATCTTGGCAATGTGGGCTCTGGCTTATGCCATGCCTATAACATCTTCTCCTGCTTATATTAAAAGTAATGATGCTCTGAGAGACATTATTTACTGTTAGCTTTTCATATTCAACCCCCTGTATCTGTTCTAATACTATTCTTAAACAGAAATATCTATTATTTTCCCATGATTTAACAAATTGAGGTATTTGGCTTGATCTTAAAAATCTAGATGATTTGATTCCTTTCTGCTTCCTACAAGATGGAGGAACATGAATGATTACTCCAAATTCTTTCAGTACTTGTGAGGAAATTGGCTAATTGAAGCATTCTCTGGAACTTTATCTTGTATCTGTATACCATGGAGTTTTCTAATTCTAACATATTCATAAAATGGACCCAGTTCATTCAGTGCAGAGGCTGGTTTTACATCACTTGTGTTGCTCCATGCGAACATGGTTGTAGGGGAACAGCAAGTTTCAAATGGAAGCAGCAGTATGATATAATGGTTAAGAGTAAAGTTTTTGGAATTAGACTGAAAATGTTTAAATACTAGATCTACTGATAATTTTCTCTATGAATGTTGGCAATAAAACTGACCTCTCTGAGCCTTCATACTTATTTGTAAGTAGGGAAAATTATTATCTCCTGCACAGAGGTTGTAAATTTTAATGATAATCTATATAATGGATTGAGACTCTGGCCAACAGAAAGTAGATACTTGACATGCAATAGCTATTATTGATAATATGACTGTTTTCACACCAATTCTATATTTATTTATAAACATTTATAAATATATATTACATTATTCTATATAAACATTATCAACTATAAGCTTGTTGAAAACCATAACTACCATTTGTAAAAAGGAAAAAAATGATTTTTATTACTATAGACAATATGCCTTTTAGTAAGCTGCCATTGTTTGTAGTAATTCATGTGATATATTCTGCTAATATTTACCCAGTTTTATTGTATTTAGTGTCCATATTTGGCTTTTGGAGGCAGAAGGAGAACATTTTAGAGTTCATCACTCCAAGGCTTTCTACAAATAGTAGAAATTACTAGTCAGAAAGCAACGTGGTGTTGGCTATTTAGTTGTTCAGTTGCTAAGTTGTGTCCAACTCTTTGTGACTGCATGGACTGCAGCAGGACAGACTTTCCTAATACTTTAAATTCATTGCCTATTATTGTATTTCCCTGTTTATAGAGGCTGAATTAAAGAAGCAAGATGCTTCTACCTGAAATTAATTCATTTTTTTTCTACAAGAATATCTAAAAAGATCTTGCTATCTCTGATATTTTTCAGTCATTAATAGGGTGGACAGCCCAGATACCTTTCCCATTGTAATTTCTGAGTTGATGCAATTACACTTAAATGGTTACCAGTGCCCTATGACATTCTAATTAGCCAGGGGACTGTTTGTGCTGTTAACAAAGCAGACTGCTACTGCTGCTGCTGCTAAGTTGCTTCAGTTGTGTCCAACTCTGTGCGACCCCATAGACTGCAGCCCACCAGGCTCCCTCAACCGTGGGGTTCTCCAGGCAAGAACACTGGAGTGGATTGCCATTTCCTTCTCCAATGCATGAAGGTGAAAAGTGAAAGTGAAGTTGTTCAGTCGTGTCCGACTCTTAGCGACCCCATGGACTGCAGCCTACCAGGCTCCTCTGCCCATGGGATTTTCCAGGCAAGAGTACTGGAGTGGATTGCCATTGCCTTCTCTGAATAAAGCAGCCTACCAAGAAGTAAATAATGCTCCCAACACTATCATCAGGGTTTTGACCATCTGATAAGTCAAATATCACCAATCACTGTATAATTCTTCATATCCTCCATTTCTGTAATTATATGTATGTGTGTGTGTATATATACAAAATTATATAGTATATACAAAATATACATTGATGAAATTATTTGAATAAGTAAAATTAAAATAAACCAAATATTTGAATTGAGGGTCAGTTGTTTTTACTAAGACACAAATTCCTGAAGTTTGTTATTGGATTAGCCAGAAAGTTCATTCAGGTTTTTCCATAAGCTCTCATGGAAAAACCTGAATGAACTTTTTGGCCAAGTCAGTACTAACATTAGATGATAAATGGATATTAATTGTAAGCTCATTAGTAACTTAAAGTACTTAAAATCCCATTCTTTTGTATTTAGTGTGACCTTTGTTGTTTTGCCATGATGAAGCTAACTTCCGGTTGTTTATTCTATCTTTATGATAGTCACTGAAGTTTCAAAGTTCCAGAAATGATTTATAAGTAGATAAAGGGTCTTTTCTCATTGTTCTATAAAGTAGGAGTCAGGCATGAGGAAACTTCCTCCCACTGAATCTATACATGATGAGAAAATTTCCCAAAAGGAAGATTTTCTTTATACCATCACCAGCTGAAAATGCCCAATATAGTCCACTTCTTTCACAGGTCCTTCTACCAATTCCCCCCAAGCAGTGTCCTCCTCAACATGAAACAGTTCTTCATCATATAACCAAAAGTACACTCATCCCTGCTGTAAGCGAAGACCCCAATTGTCCCAAATGATGTATTCCATTTTCAAGCCAGAATCTCTGGAGGTTTTCCCTTCTATCCCTAGGACTCTTGTGAGCCCTCCACAGTGCTCTTCAATATATGGACTAATTTATAAAGAAAATTACCACCAATAAATGCAACTAAATAGTATGAAAAATGGACATGAAAGAGAAATGGAGACAATTGAGAAGGGAACATAGAATATGGTTAAGTTGACAGGTTGATATTTTTTTGAAATGCTAAAATATGGAACTATTGTTGTTGTTGCTGGGTCCCATCACTTCATAGCAACTAAAAGGAGAAAAAGTGGAAGCAGTGATAGATTTTATTTTGTTGGGGTCCAAATTCACTGTGGACAGTGACTGCAGCCATGAAATTTAAAGATGCTTACTCCTTGGATGAATGAGTGAGTGAGTGAAGTCGCTCAGTCGTGTCCGACTCTTTGTGACCCCAGGGACTGTATCCTACCAGGCTCCTCTGTCCGTGGAATTTTGCAGGCAAGAGTACTGGAGTGGGCTGCCATTTCCTTGGATGAATAGCTATTGACAAACCTAGACAGCATATTAAAAAGCAGAGACATTACTTTGTTGACAAAAGTCCATATAGTCAAAGCTATGGTTTTTCCAGTAGTCATGTACAGATATGAGAATTTGAGCATAACAAAGGCTGAGTGCCAAAGAATTGATGCTTTTGAACTGTGGTGCTGAAGAAGACTCTTGAGAGTGCCCTGGACATCAAGGAGATCAGACCAGTCAACCATAAAAGAAATCATCCCTGACTATTCATTGGAAGTACTGATGCTGAAGCTCCAATGCTTTGGCCACCTGATGTGAAGAGTCAACTTATTGGAAAAGACCCTGATGCTAGGAAAGATTGAGGGCAAAAGGAGAAGGGGACGGCAAAGGATCAAATGATTAGATAGCATCACTGACTCAATGAACATAAGTTTGAGCAAACTCCGGGAGATGGTGGACAGCGGAGCCTGACGTGCTGCAGTCCGTGGAGTCACAAAGCACTGGACAGGACTTGGTGATTGAACAATGACAAAAATGAGACTGTGTTTCCAATAATTCCCTTCCCTGAACAGATCTCAGATACAATGAACTATAAGAGACGTCTCACAAATGATTCATAAAGCTGAAATGTAACATAAGCCATATATATATCCTCAGAAGGCTGAAGACTGCTGACTTCCAACTCAGAACAAGTCTTAGAAGAAACAAACACTGATCATAAACTGTTTAACCTAATCAATCTATTATTACATGCACACAGTATATATTATATACACACATATACATACATGCATGCATATATATGTGTGTTTATAATGCATTATATAATTCACTAAAAGTAGAAATCAGTGTTCATAAATGAATGTTTTATTCAAACAATATGACTGGATATACAAAAACTCAATATAAACTAATGTGCAAGAATACAGGTACAAAAATGACAGAATTTTTATGATAGCAAAAAGAGATATAGAAACAACTTAATACTCAAAAAAGGTATTTGATAATTACAATCATAATAAACTCATTCATTTGACAGCTGTACATTAGTGAAAATTAAGTATGAATGCTTTTCCTAATCTTGAGCAAAAAATAAGCAGTTTGAACAAATATACTGATAGCATGTTCCCATGTATATAAAATGGAAAATATGAAAACAGACATTTTTGTTAATATGTACATGTATAATAAACTTTGGAAGTCATGAATGGGAAGATAAAACATTTCAGGGCAGTGCTTACATCTAGGAGGGAAGTGTGTTGAGAGAAAGGATGGTTAGACCATGGAAGGTTACCCAGGGACCTTAAATAGTACTGGTGATGTTTTCTTTCATAATCTGGGCAGTGAGTACACAGATTTTTATTATATTTTTATGGATACCTTTTCATGTTTTAAATAGTTCATAAGAGAGCCTTCTCTACAATTTGCACCTTTTTGGTGAGATTCACAAGGGCTGAATATATTCTCAAACTCTGGTCATCTTCTGAGTTGCTCTTATCCGCATCTTTTCTCCATCTCTTTGTTAAGTGTTCTCAAATCTTGTCCATCTCAAGTCTTTGATCACTTGAGCAGCAGAACCATTAACCAAAGTCTATATTTGGTGTCAATTAATGCAATGAACCATGCTTCCTTTCTTTCTTATGGTACCAGTGATTCCAGGACCCTTCATTCTGGGGTAAGGGTAAAACAAACTATGAATTTCTTTGGGATTCAGAGCTTAAATATTATTTTGCAGGACACTACTTCAAACTCTAAAAGTCATCTCCCTGCTGTTCCTTAATTGGGCCTTCAATTTTCTATTTTATCATTCATCTTATAAGAGCAGCTGCTTCTGTGTTATAGGTTAGTGAATTCCATAAGTAACAGTACATGTTTCACCTTTCTAGGAAGTGTTTCAGCCATTGTTTTGGAGTGCATCATTGGGCATGAAAGTGATTTGTAAATTTGCAGACAGGGCTATCATATGCAAAGTCAGAATAAATTCATTCCTGTGTTAGTATTACATCCCCAGATGATGGAAGGAACCCTCAAATAGTCATCTTTCTCTATGTAGGTGGCTGGTTGCACAACCAGGAAAGGTACATGGTATTGAGCTCTGCTGTTGGCAGCTTGGGTCCTCAGGGGTTGTATTAAGCAAATCATGTTGGTTGGGGGAAGTCCATGTGATTCAGCATGTGAGTGAGCTTCATCTTAGGCATTATATTTTCATTTTTCATGAATGCAACATGCAAGCAGGAGATGGTTAAGAATGTTCTCAACACCTGTAGAATGGGCTGTACTGTCCATCTGATTATTGAGATTCCTTTGCACTAAATAAACTTTGGTGAAACTTTGTATGGGATAAATTTCATCTTCAGCCCTTGTGCCCATTCTGGGAGATCTTTTCACAGAGCACTTCTGTAGAAATCCTTGTCATCAATCATGTTATTCTTTTGAAATTCTGGAGCATCAACCAATGGCCACAAATCTGTTTCCAGCTTTCTCTCCTTCAAGGGAAAGTGGACCATTGAATGTACTTCTTGAGGTTATGCTCACTGAGGGGATTTCCTTTATATATGTCTCAGGGCCACTATGAGGGTGGTGTGTGTAAAAACACCACCTGAGTCTCCTTTTTGTTTGTGGCAATATATAATGTAGGTTACATCTGTAACAGCCATAAATATTCCCTCCATAGTCACTTGGCTACCAGAAACTATCAATATCTCAGTTCATTTCAGTTCAGTCACTCGGTCGTGTCCGATTCTTTGCGACCCCATGAATTGCAGCACGCCAGGCCTCCCTGTCCAGCACCGACTCCCGGAGTTCACTCAGACTCATGTCCATTGAGTCGGTGATGCCATCCAGCCATCTCATCCTCTGTCATCCCCTTCTCCTCCTGCCCCCAATCCCTCCCAGCATCAGAGTCTTTTCCAATGAGTCAACTCTTCCCATGAGGTGGCCAAAGTCCTGGAGTTTCAGCTTCAGCATCATTCCTTCCAAAGAAATCACAGGGATGATCTCCTTCAGAATGGACTGGTTGGATGTCCTTGCAGTCCAAGGGACTCTCAAGAGTCTTCTCCAACACCACAGTTCAAAAGCATCAATTCTTCGGCGCTCAGCCTTCTTCACAGTCCAATTCTCACATCCATACATGACTACTGAAAAGACCATAGCCTTGACTAGATGGAACTTAGTCGGCAAAGTAATGTCTCTGCTTTTGAATATACTATCGAGTTTGGTCATAACTTTTCTTCCAAGGAGTAAGCGTCTTTTACTTTCATGGCTGCAGTCACCATCTGCAGTGATTTTGGAGCCCCCAAAAATAAACTCTGACACTCTTTCCACAGTTTCTCCATCTATTTCCCATGGAGTGATGGGACCAGATGCCATGATCTTCGTTTTCTGAATGTTGAGCTTTAAGCCAACTTTTTCACTCTCCTCTTTTACTTTCTTCAAGAGGCTTTTTCGTTCCTCTTCACTTTCTGCCATAAGGGTGGTGTCATCTGCATATCTGAGGTTACTGATATTTCTCCCAGCAATCTTGATTCCAGCTTGTGTTTCTTCTAGTCCAGCGTTTCTCATGATGTACTCTGCATATAAGTTAAATAAGCAGGGTGACAATATACAGCCTTGACGCACTCCTTTTCCCATTTGGAACCAGTCTGTTGTTCCATGTCCAGTTCTAACTGTTGCTTCCTGACCTGCATACAGGTTTCTCAAGAGGCAGGTCAGGTGGTCTGGTATTCCCATCTCTTTCAGAATTTTCCACAGTGGATTGTGAGCCACACAGTCAAAGGCATTGGCAGAGTCAATAAAGCAGAAATAGATGTTTTTCTGGAACTCTCTTGCTTTTTCTATGATCCAGCGGATGTTGGCGATTTGATCTCTGGTTCCTCTGCCTTTTCTAAAACCAGCTTGAACATCAGGAAGTTCACAGTTCATGTATTGCTAAAGTTTAGCTTGGAGAATTTTGAGCATTAATTTACTAGCGTGTGAGATGAGTGCAATTGTGTGGTAGTTTGAGCATTCCTTGGCACTGCTTTTCTTTGGGATTGGAATGAAAACTGACCTTTTCCAGTCCTGTGGACACTGCTGAGTTTTCCAAATGTGCTGGTATATTGAGTGCAGCACTTTCACAGCATCATCTTTCAAATTTGAAATAGCTCTACTGGAATTCCATCACCTCCACTAGCTTTGTTCATAGTGATGCTTTCTAAGGCCCACTTGATGTCACATTCCAAGATGTCTGGTTCTAGATGAGTGATCACACGTTCGTGATTATCTGAGTCATGAAGAATCTTTTTGTACAGTTCTTCTATGTATTCTGCTATCTCTTCTTAATATCTTCTACTTCTGTTATGTCCATACCATTTCTGTCCTTTATCGAGCCCATCTTTGCATGAAATGTTCCCTTGGTATCTTCAATTTTCTTGAAGAGATCTCTAGTCTTTCCCATTCTGTTGTTTTCCTCTATTTCTTTGCATTGATTGCTGAAGAAGTCTTTCTTATCTCTTCTTGCTATTCTTTGGAGCTCTGCATTCAGATGCTTATATCTTTCCTTTTCTCCTTTGCTTTTCACCTCTCTTCTCCTCACAGCTATTTGTAAGGCTTCCCCAGACAGCCATTTTGCTTTCTTGCATTTCTTTTCCATGGGGATGATCTTGATCCCTGTCTCCTGTACAATGTCACAAACCTCATTCCATAGTTCATCAGGCACTCTATCTATCAGTTCTAGGCCCTTAAATCCATTTCTCACTTCCACTGTATACTCATAAGGGATTTGATTTAGGTCATACCTGAATGGTCTAGCGGTTTTCCCTGCTTTCTTCAATTTAAGTCTGAATTTGGTAATAAGGAGTTCATGATCTGATCCACAGTCAGCTCCTGGTCTTGTTTTTGTTGACAGTATAGAGCTTCTCCATCTTTGGCTGCAAAGAATATAATCAATCTGATTTTGGTGTTGGCCATCTGGTAATGTCCATGTGTAGAGTCTTCTCTTGTGTTGTTAGAAGAGGGTGTTTGCTAGGACCAGTGCATTTTCTTGGCAAAACTCTATTAGTCTTTGCCCTGCTTCATTCTGCATTCCAAGGCCAAATTTGCCTGTTACTCCAGGTGTTTCTTGACTTCCTACTTTTGCATTCCAGTCCCCTATAATGAAAAGGACATTTTTGGGGGGTGTTAGTTCTACACGGTCTTGTAGGTCTTCATAGAACCATTCAACTTCAGCTTCTTCAGTGTTACTGGTTGGGACATAGGCTTGGATTACTCTGATATTGAATGGTTTGCCTTGGAAACAAACAGAGATCTTGTGTCATTTTTGCGATTGCATCCAAGTACTGCATATCGGACTCTTCTGTTAACCATTTGGCTCTTCTGTTAACCAATGGCTACTCCATTTCTTCTGAGGGATTCTTGCCTGCAGTAGTAGATATGATGGTCATCTGAGTTAAATTCACCCAGTCCAGTCCATTTTAGTCCGCTGATTCCTAGAATGTCGACATTCACTCTTGCTATCTCCTGTTTGACCACTTCCAATTTGCCTTGATTCATAGACCTGATATTCCAGGTTCCTATGCAGTATTGCTCTTTATAGCATTGGACCTTGCTTCTATCACCAGTCACATCCACTGCTGGATATTGTTTTTGCTTTGGCTCCATCCCTTCATTCTTTCTGAATTTATTTCTCCACTGACCTCTAGTAGCATATTGGGCACCTACTCACCTGGGGAGTTCCTCTTTCAGTATCCTATCATTTTCCCTTTCATACTGTTCGTGGGGTTCTCAAGGCAAGAATACTGAAGTGGTTTGCCATTCCCTTCTCCAGTGGTCCACATTCTGTCAGACCTCTCCACCATGACCCGCCCGTTTTGGGTTGCCCCATGGGCATGGCTTAGTTTCATTGAGTTAGACAAGGCTGTGGTCCTAGTGTGATTAGATTGACTAGTTTCTGTGAGTACGGTTTCAGTGTGTCTGCCCTCTGATGCCCACTTGCAACACCTACCATTTTACTTGGGTTTCTCTTACCTTGGGCGAGGGGTATCTCTTCACAGTTTCTCCAGCAAAGCATAGCCGCTGCTCCTTACCTTGGATGAGGGATATCTCCTCCCGCCACCCTTCCTGACCTTCAGCATGGAATGGCTCCTCTAGGCCCTCCTGCGCCCTGGCAGCCACCCCTCCTTGGACACAGGGTTGTTCCTAAGGTGTCATAAATTTGGATTAAGGGCATTGCAACCATGTGGCAGGAGTGGTCACACTGGTAATCTGTTATTGTCTTCTGTAACTTAATTTTGGCTTCTAGGTCTGTTCTGGATTATTTCTGTAATTCATACTTGCAACCTGATGATATGCTGTATTGCCAGGCCTGATTGTATTACTTGAAGTGGATAGTACATTGTTTATGGAGGGAAGATTGGGTTATACAGTGACACAATGTCCTGTGGTCAGACTTTCAATGTCCTCCAGACCCCTGTAACATGCCAGGACCTTTATATGAAAGAAAAGTTACTCAATGAAGGCATCAGGACCTTGCTGAAAACCTGCCTCTAATTCTCTTGAAACTTTCCTCCTTTTCCATCCAGCCTCCAAATCAGCCACAGATGCCTCTGGAACCACTGTATCTGAGGGGTCAGCCCTCTCTTATTTAGTCAAGCTAGTGGTGTTTTCTCAAATTGGTTGAGAAGGGGTAAAAAAAAGTCCTTTTGATGTTTTGGACACACGGCCTAAACCTGTTTTTGGAAACACATGTGTGTGTAGCGGTGACCATGATGAGGCTGGAGCAGTCATGCAATAGACACAGGAAACCCGTGTGATCCCAAAACACTATTTGATAAAGTGATTTCTGTGCAAAGGAAAGTTAAACATAGCCTCCTTCTGGAGAACACGCAAATAGCTGATGTTGGCTTTTACTGAACAGGAGGCAGAGACAGAGCTGTTGTAGGGGAACAGGTGAAGGAAGTAAACTTTCTTTATATATATATATATATATACACGTTTTCCCTGTCATCTGGCCTGATTTTATTTGTTTTATTGACAGTAAGAAAAAAAGCTGAATTGCATTCTCCTTG
Organism: Ovis aries; assembly: GCF_016772045.2. Lineage (NCBI taxonomy): Eukaryota > Metazoa > Chordata > Mammalia > Artiodactyla > Bovidae > Ovis > Ovis aries. The sequence goes on along the minus strand of NC_056080.1, from coordinate 91,677,224 downwards.
TCAGACTTCTAATGGAGAATGTACATGCTCAGCCCTTCATTAAGAAAGAAAATAAAGTTGCTTCATGAACTGAAGCAGAAAAAAGTAAAATGACAACAGCAATGAAGCCAGGTGATTAACAGAAATTAACACATTTTTGTGACAAACAAAAGAAATTAAGAAGGGGAAAACTGGTTGTGTTGTGTTCCTACTGTGGTCTATTTAATTGACTCCAGGCTGTTCCTTACTGTGGAAGCAGCATTTTCAGCTACATGAGTTATAAATACATTTTCCCAACACCAAGCCAAACAGCTCATTATCTTTTATCTCTTTTTTTTTACCTGAATGAAAGACTTTGTATCATATTCCTGTGAAAAGTACACAGCAAAACAACGCCAAATCCTAACAACTGTCCACAGGAGTAGCCATGGAATGGCTCCATTTCTGAGTCACCAGCTCTGTAGGTGTGTAAAAAAGCAGCTGGCTACCATCGCCAAATGGACACACTTTCAAATGTAGGATCACCAGCTGACTTTGTTTTCCATGGTAGAAAAATATGGTGTACATTTTGGTCTGGCTATTTACAATGACAAAAGGTACAAAAGAGAAGGGAAGGCCCAATGTTAATAGTGATCCAGGTCCATAAATATTCAGGGGGAGTGTCTGCCTTTTAAGGTCATCAGTGCAGAAATTCTATAAAAGAAGTTTGTCTCGGTGAACAATTCAGGAAATTGCTAGGGAACCTTTTGCACTTATGGCACAGATTAGTGTAGAAAAAGGAATTATTAATGAAAAGGTCAGGGTTTCCATCAGACTCACATGATGAGAACATAAGCATTGAATGCATGTTACCAAAGAGACAGCAAGTGAGAGAAGCTGCATGAGGACAACTGTACACTCTCAAAACAGCAGCATTTGAGAGGTGCTAATAACAACTATTCACATGATAATTCAGATTCTCACTACTCCTTTTCCCTTTGTCATCTGTCTCCTGCCCTTTCTCTCTCTCTCTCTCTCTCTCTCTCTCTCTCTCTCTCTCTCTCTCTTCATTAAATTTCCTTTAACTGTCTGTCTTCTTGGCATTTACAGTCAATTTAATTCCTCCCCTTAGAGTGCTCAGGCTCCCACTTATCAGGATTACATGTTAAATTCTGGTGAAGAAGAAGCCTAAGGTGCTGGAAGAAATAGGGACTTAGCAGACAGAGCTGCCACATTGTCCTCCTGGCTCATCCCTTTTGGTGGGTGATCTTGGAGAGGGGTCAGGGGGTGTTATTTAAATTCACTGAAACTCAGCTTCTTCACTTTTGAATCAGAGCTAATTATACCTGCCTTAGCTGTCATCAGCACACTGCCATGTCTGGCTCAGAATGCCCTCTCTTCCTGAAATGCCTTCCTCTGTATCTGCAACTTAACATACCCACTGACCTGCCTTTTGAGTTTGCTCACAAAGCCTTCCTAGAAGGAAGCTTCTGTGCACCCTCAGTACCACATGCCCTATTTCTATTTGAACACTTTGTGTAGCCCATCAGAATTATATTGATGTTTCTGTCTCTCACTGAACCAGGGGCACCATGAAGATAGAAGTCATGCTTTTAGACCTCGAAATTCTAGTATCTAGGACAATTCCTGGTCCAGGTGAGCTGATAATGAACTAAACGTTTAGATAACTGTGTTAGTCTTTGAATCTGACTTGTCTTAAAGATTAAATTACACGTTTTATGTAAAGCACCCAGTGTGCCCAACACTAGGTTAGTTGTCATGTCTGCTTAATTAAAAAAAAAAAAACACATAACAACTCCATGAGCAAAGATTATTTCATAGCCCGCTTTTGTTTCTTGGATTGGTGTTTGTCACAGAGTAGATGGCCTTGAGGCATCTATCAAGCTCTACTCTTCAAGGGCAAATAAGAACATGCCAGTGCTGAGCTCTCCTGCCAGGTACTTACTGGGCACAATTAGTTATCTACTGAAGGAATGAAATAATGAAACATCATCACCCTGTGAAGCCCTTTTTTCCTCTTCTTGACATATTTAGATTCTTCCTTCTCAGAGCTCTCACATAACTTTGCTCCTATTTCTATTACAGCGTTTTTCAGACTCTACATGTATATTTTCCCTATCAAACTACAGAGTACTTCCAAGCAGGTGCTCTCTGCATCTCACTCATTCTCAGCATCTAGCACAGTGTCTGATAGAGTCTAAGTGTAATAAACATTTACATAACTGGGCTTTATTCATGTTTACTGAAATAACAGTCAGAAGTATTCCTCTGGATCATCCTCTCATACAATGTGCTCAAACTCTAGCAAATCAAACTTTCTTAGGTCTAGAATGATACACACTGCAGTGCTATCACCTTATATCGTAAATTAGAAATTTCAAATGAGTTTATCAATAGATCCTCAAAACAGAAAGCTTAGTACAGAGAAGTCAAAGTTATAAGGTATTTCAAACTGGTAAATTGACAGTAAATTTTCCCTATAGGATTCTAAATCATCTATTGCCTATTTCCATTCAATATTGCTTGACTCAAGCTGATATGTACATAGACTGTTCCCATCCTAATGGCACGTGGTAGGAGGAATTGTAATCCATTGCAGTTTAGGCACATGCTCTTCAGCAGAAGTGGCTTAATCTTGTAAGTGACGTGCTTCTTATGTTTCATTGTACAGGTAATACACCATGAATATATGATAATGAAAAATTATGAATTTGACAGGAAAGGGAAAAGCCATTGATAATTTTAGTTTCCAATGACCTTTCTCTTCCATAAGAGGTTCCTTAGACAAAGATATCCAGGCGATTTTGGAGAGCTACTCTGTATTCACAATTCATTCTGTTTGCTCCAAACATCTGTGTCTATTATTGGTGGAAATTAAGATAAATGAGACCTCCTGGTGATCTTCTAGCATTGAGTAAGTGTGCTCAAATATAGCCAACTGTGGAAGAGATTCACTTAAAGCTAATCAGAAGGCAGAAAATGGGTAATCATTCTCATTGCTGCTTTTGAGCCAGACCACTGGCCTTACTAGCATAGTGGGAGCTATTTGCATGCCTTCTGTTCAATGTGACAACATGAGGAATTACAAAGATCTTCACTGTGATGAGGCACAGCTCATGGACATACAATGTTTGATGTGGTAATAAGTGAATAAGAATCCATCATACAAACTAGTTAAAATACAGACAAGAACAAAAAGTTGACCAAAAAAAAAAAAAAAAAAAGAAGTGCTAAGTTATGGGTTTAGGAAAGGGAGTAAGCATAGGGAGAAAACATTTGAGTTGAAAGACTAGTAGTCATTATGAGATCAAATCATCAGATACAGTGTAAGTGAATGAGAGATGCAAGCAGGCAAGGTTTTAGTCAAAGACTGAAATACTTTGGTTTAATATATATTAGAAGAGGACAAGAAATACCAGGTTATTATTAGGACATATTTATCAGGATGAGGATGTTATCATGGGAATGGTTGGCTGAGGTACAGTGAAAGTGAATATCAGGAAACAGAAGGGTTAAATATTTGGGGATCAAAGAGCTGAATGGCCTGTGTGGTAACAGAAATTGGTATGAAGTTGAAATTATGACTAGGGCCAAAATTCTACAATGCATATGTAGGATATGCAGGATGTTTGGAGATGACAGCAATACAGAGAAGAAGGGTGTTGTAGCAACTACATAACTTCATAAGAGCAGAAGGTTTTGCCAACTTTGTACAGTAACCTAGTCAGTTCAGTCTGCTACAAAGAAAACACCATAGACTGGGTGGCTTAAATAATAAACATTTATTTCTCACAGTTCTGGATGCTGAGAACTCTAAGATTAAGGTCTAGCAAATTAGATGTCTGGTGATGGCCCATTTCCTGGCTCATAGATGGCCATCTTCTCAATGTATCCTCATATGCTAAGGAGCACAAGAACTCTCTGAGGTCTCTTCTGTAAGGGCACTAATGTCACTGATATGGGCTCCACCTTCATGACCTAATCACTTCCCCATAATCCCACCTCCAATACTATCCCATTGGGGATTAGGGTTCAACACATGAATTTTAGAGGACACAAACACTCAGTCCATAGCAAGAAGTAATGGGGCAAAGAACAAGATAGGTACCTCCTAACCTTGAGGTAACTGAGGAGGGAGAGAATAAAAAACTCTAGTCAACATACCTGCCTTGGAGACACTGCTCTTGGACCACAGCGAATTGTGGTTGTGGAAAGTTAAAGAGAATATCATGACAAGTTTTGAAAAAAAAAAAAAAAAAGGAAGTGGTTGGGATAGGAGGAAGCACAGAGCTATATAAAGCAGAATCAGCTGATGAACATGGATTATATTTTGAGAGATAAGTAGAATGATAAGGATACAAAGGATTATAAAAGAGTAGGCTGGAAATATTCTAATTTTATTATTCCCAGAGTATCCAGGAAGATGGCATGACTCTGGCCTCTCCAGAGAGTCAGGAGAGATATGAATTGAGGGTGATTTTGAGTGAGTTCAAGGACAGGTGTGTAGACAATGGGATTAAGTAGCTTCCTGGAACCTCACTATATACTGGAAATAGGTGGTGCACCCTGAATGCATAGGTTAAGAAAATCAATAAGCTCTTAGAATAAGCAATCAGATCATTCTGGTTTCTCTAAGAACATTACTAGTAGAGACAGAAAATCTCAGATGATTTTTGTCATAAAATGTATTTTCCCCGATTTGAGGACAAAAACGTTAAAAACAGAAGGAAGGTGAATGGAAATAGTATCATCATTCCTGGCAAGATAAAACTACATGATGTTTAATACTGTCTGAAATTTCTGGTGAGGTTGTTGAGAAATTGGAAACATGAAGAAATTCCTCTTCCCTTAATATCTTTTAAATACTTGTATTAGTATTCTACTGCTGTGTAACAAATTACCTCCAATTTAGTAGCTTAAAACAGTAAGCGCTTATTATATCAAAATTTCATGGGTCAACAATCTGGGCACAGTTTAACGGGTTTCTCTGTTCAAGGTCTCACCAGGATCAAATGGCTGCTTTCCCATCTGAAACTTATGGTTAACTTCCAAAATCATTTAGGTTTTTGGCAGAATTCATTTCCTTGCAGCTGTAGAACTCATGGCAGCTTGCTTCCTCAAGGCCAGCAGGAGCACTTTGCTGCTGCTTCCAGGCTCTGAGCTCAGGGAAAACCTAAGTCCTCTTTTAAAGGATTCATCTGATTAGGTCAGGCCTGTCCAAGACAACCTTCTTTTTGATCAACTCAAGGTCAACTGATTAGGGACCTAAATTACATTTGCAAAATCTCTTTTCCTTTGCCATATAACATAACATACTCACGGGAGTGACATTCCATCATATTCAGGTTCAGTCCACACTCTGGGGAACAGAGTTATTTAAGAGCAAGTGGGTATCCTGGGATCCATTCTAGAATTCTGCCTAACACAGTATCCAAACAATAAAACTCCAGGCTGTCCAAAATTCTGATACACTTGTCCATAAATAGCTATTCACTTATGATCAGATGAAAAACTTCACCCTCTGACTACATGGTCTCTCAATCACACTGCATTTTTGTCTGGTCTAGCCCTATAAATATTCTGTAACTGTGCTGGTCAACCTTTTTGTTTGTTCATTGTTACTCACCTAAAATGTCTTCTTTCTAGACTTTTATTCTTCCCAAATACCCTGCCCATGAAAATTTAAAACCACAGATATACTGAATATTTGTTTGTATGCTATATATGTGTTTTATACACAAAATAGTGCGATTAAGGCCCTCCGTCCCCAAAGAATCATTTTTTCTCCCCTTGGGAGTGACACAGCCTCTCGAGCAATTATATTCTATATAATCAATGGCCCATTAATATATACATAATCACTGTGCCTTGTTCTTCCTTTTACTTTTGCTCTCCAGTCCTGATACCAGTTCCCACGTTCTATTCGCTACAATTCTATAATGGAATTCTGTAATGTTTAATGATGAATAGGGTTTGCTATTGACTAGGATTTTGATAACCTGTTTATGAGTCTGATTTTTCAACTGATTTTCTATGGGACTTTGGCAAGCCAAACAATATTTTTGTGGTGCCATTTCTTCAGTCTTTCAGAAGAGTACAATGTTGTAAGGTAAACCTTGGTTATAATAGAGAAAATTAATTAGACATGCCTAAAGTCCTTAGAAAACAAAAGGACAATTCTTTATCATTTTAAAAGGAGATGAGGAAAATGAAGATTCTATTCCAGGAGCAGGGATTTAGAGATAAAAACATGTATAAATTATATCAAATGTTCTTTAATGATGTTGGCAGATCTTATTTGAATTCTGTGGAGGTTCATTATGTTGGCACAGGGGCCAAGGACAGCACCTGCAGTCATAAAACAATAACTAAACTTGTAATAAACTACAGTTCTTGGAATCTTAGGCTGCTTTTTAACATATTCTCACCTCCTAGCCCTTGGGGACAGATTTGCCACCTGAAACATTACTTCTGGAGCCACCATACTTTTGTTTTTGTTACAAAACAAGGAGAAGGGATGGTGCTATTTCAACCAATACCCCAGACATCAGCACATGCTAATGCTTTCATATATACTACAAGCACAAGGCTTTTAGGAGCAAAACAAGGTCTAGATCCTCATGTCTTTGGTTCTACTGCCATAATTGCAGCAGTTTCAAAATATGACCAATATTCCAAGGTTTGAGATGTAACTTTTATTTGCCAAACCTTCAGTTTAACATTTTGATTTTCCACAAACCAAGAGCACATGAATAATGGCACTTTGCACAATATCCTAACAAGATTTATTGGGGGATGGTGGGTGAAAAAGTGTGGAGTCCAAAGCACATCTAAAGAATTAGATTGGCGTTAATTAACATCACACTTTTAAAATTAAATGAGACTTCATGTTTTATGTATATTTATTTAAAAAATGTGCCTCTCCAAATGCATAGAACAGACTTTTAGACTCTGTGGGAGAGGGAGAGGGAGAGGGTGGGATGATTTGGGAGAATGGCATTGAAACATGTATATTATCAGGTAAGAAATGAATCACCAGTCTATGTTCGATACAGGATACAGGATGCTTGGGGCTGGTGCACGGGGATGATCCAGAGAGATGATATGGGGAAGGAGGTGGGAGGGGGGTTCAGGATTGGGAACTCATGTATACCCATGGCTGATTCATGTCAATATATGGCAAAACCAATACAGTATTGTAAAGCAAAATAAAGTAAAAATAAAAAAAATAAAATAAAATGTGCCTCTGTTCATTTTACCGTAAGCCAAATGCTCATGATTTTTGAAAGCCCCTCTATTATTCTGTTTTCACAGCCATTTCTACAGCTGTGAGAATCTGATTGCTGATGAAATCAACATTATTGTTTCAGACTCAGCTAGGATCTGTGCTGTAAGTAAATTATTTCAACATCATTTTGCACTCAGAACACTAATAAAACTATTGTTTCCTTGAACAGCATATAGGGAAATCACATCACTGTTAGGATGAAAGTGACACATATATTATACTTGAGTTGATGGACACAGTATAGAATCACCCTTGCCACAGTGTAGCAGCACTGAAGCTTGAAGACTAGACTTCAGGAGAGTTAGACAAGGATTTCTAAGCATTTAGAGAGCAGAACACATCCCCCGTGGATTAAAACTGAAGTTTCATTTACAAACTCATTTCATTTCAGACTCAAATGCTTGATTTATCTCCATGTCTATATGTGGAAAGCAACTGTTGAATTAGAGAAAATTGGGCTCAGTGGCAAGAATCCAGGGTGGCAGGAAAGCAGACCAGGAAGTTATGGATCCTCCAGGCTGCAAGTAAAGCCTTTCTACCAACCCCTGCCCCACAAATACTTCCTCCTTTCCATCTGCAATCATCTTGATTTCCCTTTAAAACACTACAGCAGAAACCAACAGAACATTGTCAAGCAATTTTCCTTCAATTAAAAAATACATTTAAAAAAAGAAGAAGAAAACACTAATGAAACTGAAAGAAATAACCTCTAAAGCCTTATGAGTTACTTGACAATACTTACAGGGACAACTTATTCAGTTCTGTTCATCAGCGTGTAAACAAAAAGAACAAAGAGGATCATTCATCATCCCTTTACACAATGGTTAAGTTGAAACTCACTGTAGTCACCCTGAGGGGGATTTAGGATGAGGAAAAAAAAATTAAAAATTCTCTGCTTTGGATATATGGGCCCCTAGATATTTAAGATGTATTTCTAAGGAAGACTTTCAATGACCTCAGATTTTTGGAAGCAGTAAAATCATTAACTTGAGATGTCTGTTCTTTGGGATCTACAGTAATCTTTTACCAAGATGTATGCTTGACTACATGTATTTCCCAGCCCCCATATTCTTATATTACCTGCTCCTCCCCTAACTCGTTAGGTGAGTCCCTTCAGACTAACTGAGAGACTTTTTCCCAGGCTATAGCCCTGTGTAATGTCCTTGTATAAAATTTAATTCACAATGCTTTTTAAGTGACAAGAGTTTGGAAACAGGCACAGGGTGCAATGATACATTGCAGAAGACGAGAGATGGTAGGCCATGCTGTTCCACCAATGGAAGACTCTGTAGAGAAAACTATAAGCCAACTTTTAAAATATAGTATTCCTAAAATTGTCCCTTTAATTACCTGTGGTGAACACACTTGGAATAGTTCTTCTTGCCTGTAATCACTTGTTCATATCTTGCTTATCCATCAGAATATAGCTCCCTGGTTACAGGCAACCCTAGTTTTTCTCTCCTTGTACCACCACCATTTATACAAGTAAAGTAGCACTGACAGCATATGTTACAATGCTGTTTCTGCTTCTGGCTCAGGGTGCAAGCTGACAGCTCTAAAGCAGAAGCAGTGCTTTATCTATCTTCATTTCTAACATAGTCCCAGTGCCTGGCACTTAATATGTGATCCGGTGAATAAATTAATAAATAAATTAGCCAATGACTGAAAGTCTATAATTCTTAAGAATTCATCTTCTCCAAGCCACTCTTTGAAAATTGAAATAGATCAAATATTTTGTTCAGATGCACATGTAGTGATTAGGCTTATACAATATTAACACAGATTTGTGGAGAGGCCACAGTTTTGAGAGAGAAACATCTTTCATAACCACTTATCCATGAAGGTAAACAGAGGGTATTTCTGCTACCTCTACAACTTAGTTCCACATTCTCAAACTATTTATTGACCATCTGTTATGTGACCAAAACTGTCTTTGTTTTGGGGTACAGCAGTGAAAAATAAAAGACAAAAGACTCTAACCAACATGCAGTTTATCTAGCAGATGGCAATTTATTTGTGCTTTTTTTTTGTATTAAGCACTCCGGTAAGTATTTGATGTGTATAATTTAATTTAATCTTCAGCACCACCCTATGAAGTAGCTAAACTTATTCTCAGTTTTACAATGGGGACATTAAGGCACAGAGGGGCTTACATAACTTTCTATAAAGTTTCAAATTTGTTTTTATGGCTTAAATTTCAGAGCTTTTAAAAAATTATAATTGCTGTCATCTTGGCTATGCTGTGATTCACAGAATTTATAGCAAGAAGGGTTCTCTAAATTAAGAATGATAGATCAGTATATTCTTCTTAGGGTGTACAGTAAAGAATGATTCCCACAATGGGAAGAAGCAGTCTCAGAAGAAATAAGGTCTTAAGTAAATCTATCTTCTCAGAAAGAAAACTATTAACATTGAACAGGAGAGCCCAATAATGTGTTATAATAAATAAATAACATAAATCATATTATAATAGGGAGTTCCCTGGTGCTAGAGGTTAGGACTCTGTGCTTTCACTGCAGAGGGCACAGTTTCAGTTCCTGATCAGGAAACTAAGATTCTGTAAGTCATGCGGCATGTCCAAAAAAAAAAAAAAAAAAAGAAAGAAAAGAAAAAGAAAAAAAAACATATTAGAGGAAACATAGCAAATCCATACCCATCCATTTACTTTTTTCATGTACATTATGTTTCAAATCTAGCCTGATTTTATTTTCAAGTGAACATAGACAGAATTTGCTTTAAAAAAAATAATAAACCAACATACGCAGTTCAGAGACTGAATATTTTTCTGTTTTGTTTTCAGTCAGATTTCTGGGACTTATATGCTTTCACACACTGTGACCACAAGATTTTAAAAACATTAACAAAATCCAAGTATACTAGCTCAGGAAAACAAGATTTGAATAAAAATGTTCATAAAATGATATGAAGTGATATCAGAAAAAATAACACAGATTCAAACTATAATAGAAGCATCATATATTCTTCTAAACCAATATTACAGTACCATTATCAAATTTTTATATCAAAATTACTAATGTCTCCATAGCAAAAGGTACATTTTTAAAAAAAAATCTGTCACTCTGTTTTACCTCATGTTCCTGCCTTCCCTCCTTTATCTCATCTTTACCCTTTTTCACTCAAAGATAATCCACCATCCTTGGATAGTCCCACTGCACTCTGCTTGCACTTTTGTTAAAGGCTGTACTTTGCACTCCTTGATATTTGAAGAGTTAGTTGTTTACTTGTCTGCCTCTCCAATTAAGCTGTAAATTCCTTGAGGGGAAAGGCTATGACTTATTTATCTTCCTAGCATCCCACAGCACTTAGCACAGTGATTTACACAAAAGAGGTGCTAAGCAAATGTTTGACAAATGAGTGAACATCACTCTACTAAAAAAAACAAAATCAAGAGCATTAAATGACACCAATCATTTATTCATATGCCATCTTGCCTCAAAACATTATAGAACGTTCTTGGTGGCATATGTCAACACTCTTCATTTATTTTCACAAATCCCAAGTCCATTCAAGGATTGCTTCAGAAGATTATAAACAGTCTTATTAGAGAGCCTTAAGCATCAAATGACTTTAAGGCCTTATCATTTCTTCCACAGATCAAAAGGACTATAACTTGAAACCAAACATTCAGTGACTTGTTAACAAACTGGAGGGTGCTGCCTCAGGATGAGGAGCCTGGACTCTGGAGTGAGACTGTCTGGATTCCAAATTTCTATCATTCACTAGCTCTTCAAGTTTTACTTATAAGGAAAGATAAGTTAAATCTAAGGAAAGGGTCTCTTTCCTTATAATGTTACAACGGTGGAATAATTTTTGTGAGGACGAAATCAGATAATGCATATGAAGGAATACACACAGTGCTTGAAACTAAATGACCACACCACTATCATCAGCCCTGGACCTGGTTTACAGACTTCACATCTCTAGACTTGAGCTTGTTTGACCCCAGGGCTCTAGAATTTCACTCTACTGCCCACTTTTGCTCAGCTTCGTGTATAAAATGCCAGTGGTTGTGAGGAGGGTTTCCACATAAAATACAGGATACCAGTTAAATCTGAATTTCAGATAAGCAAAAAATACTTTTTATCATAAGTATGCCCCAGGTAGTATCTTGGCTATATACATACTAGGAAGTCATTGGTCCTTTATCTGAGATTCAGATTTAACCGGGATCCTCATATTTTTATTTGATTAATCTGGCAACTCCTGCTCCAAAACATCAATTACACTCCCTTGCCTCAAGCTCTCACAGATGAACACGAGTTTGCAGAGTTTGCATTTTAATTGCTTCCACATTTACTCAGTTTCAAGTATTCACAATTAGTCAATTATCTGGACCCAAGCTAGCAAGGAAAAGCTGGGCAGCTGTACTGTAGCTTCATGTGACTAAGGTTTTTACTTCTGGAAGACATTGTATATTTGATATGAGCAGGCTTTGGGTCAAACTCTAAATCTCCAATTCTGTTACTTTAATACCTTTGAAGTAGTTGGGGATGGTTTATAGAGATAACCTGTATAATTCAGTTCCAGCACATTCTAGATGATTTGTCTAAGAAAACACTGCTACATCGACACACACTCCAATAAAGAAGAGCCCAAACCAGTTCAAAGCATTATCTCTGGAGAGGGCATTGGGTGACATCTCCAACAACCAGTATACGTCTCTCTCTCTCTCTCTCTCTTTTTTTTTTTCTCCACTTGTGCTTGTTGTGACAGTTATTGTGTTCCCCTGCTCGAGCATATCTTATCCTGAAATCAAAGAGACAATATTAACTGTACTGAGCAGAATCCATCCCAACCTCATACTTATTTCTGACATTCAGAAATTTGACATAAGGGATCTTTATCAGAGTATGCAGTGAGGTGCTACAAATACTGGTGTGTCTCTGGTGTGAAGACCATGTGATCATTTAAAAATGCATGTGTACGGGGTTTCCCTGGTGGCTCAGTGGTAAAGAATCTGCCTGCCAATGTAGGAGATCTGGGTTCAACCCCTGATCCAGGAAGATCCCATATGCCATGGAACAACTAAGCCTGTGTTCCACAATTATTGAGCCTGTGTTCTAGAGCCTGGGAACCACAACTACTGAGCCCACATGCTGTGGCTACTGAAGCCTGTGAGCCCTTGAGCCCATGCTCTGCAACAAGAGAAGCCACCGTAATGAGAAGTCCATGCACCACAATTAGAGAGTAGCTCCCATTCGCTGCAACTAGAGAAAAGCCCATGTAGCAGTGAAGACCATCACAGCCAAAAATAAATAAAATTATTAAAAAATACATATATATATATATATGTACATATACATATATGAATATGTGTCTATATTGGAGAAGGGAATGGCAACCTGCTCCAATATTCTTGCCTGGAGAATCCCATGGGCAGAGGAGCCTGGTGGGCTTCAGCCATGGTGTCACAGAGTCAGACACAACTGAGCGACTGTCACACACACACACACTCATATGTCTATGTATATAATTCAAGACTGGACAGTCTTTTCTATTGAGTTACAGTTGACTTACAATGTTGAGTTATCAGCTGCTGTATAGCAAAGTGATACCGTTCTATATATATATATATATATATATATATATATATATATACATCCTTCTTTATATTATTTTCCATTATGGTTTATTATAATATATTGAATACTGTTTTCTGTACTATGCAGTAGGACCTTATTGTTTACCCATCCTATGAATAAAAGCTTATATCTGCTAACCTCAACCTCCCACTCCATCCTTCCCCCAACCCCCTCCCCCTTGGCAACCACCAGTCTGTTCTCTATGGACATTTTAATTTAAAGATACTTTATTCTGGGTAAACTGAATTATTACTCTTAGTTGTTTAGATTTAGCGAGTTTTCTGGCTACCTCTCTTGAAGATATTCCACATGGCCCATATGATTCTCGAAGTTTTTCCTGATAACCATACTTGAAAGAATCAACAACATCTCTATTGATCCCCTTATCTTGATTTATTGTGTTTCTTAGTACTTGTTGCCTAGTTACTTTATCATAGCATAGACCTCTCTTCTATTTCCTTTCACTGGAATCTAATAACAATAAGGGCAGAAGTTTCATTTATCATTGTCATGGTCAGTGTCTAGAGGAGTGCTAGTAAGCCCATGGTAACCATACAACAAGTATTTTTAATGAACACACAAATAAAATAGAGCAATAATAGCAGCTATTCTTTGTTGAGTGGCTACCGTGTGCTAGGCCCTGTGCAAAATGGTTCTTCTATGACAGAAGAAATATGTGTTTTATTGTTCATATGCATCTTCAAGAATGGATCCTGACAACTAACAGATGATTATTTCCTTGAAGGAAGTAATAACTGATAGGTATGGAAAGTAAGAACTGAAAGAGCTTTCTGACCCTTAACAACTGTACCTTTAAAACATAAACACAAATACAGATTGTGGAAGATCAAGGATTTAGTGTTGGATCTTTGGGAAAAAAGAAGCAAGATTAAGATTAAGGGGCACTTGAAGAAAGAGTCTGGAAAAAAAACTCTATGGCTGGAGTCAAATGGACTTTTCGGGTGGCAAAAAGATATCTGATGGGAATTTTAATGAGAAATTTATTTTTTTTTATTTTTTAAAATATAAATAAATAAAGAGAAATTTTATAATAATATAAATAATTCTTTATTTCTTCAACCAAACATTCTGTATTTTTTTTTTAAATTTCTTATTAGTGTCTATGTGTTTTCTCTGGTGAGATTTCAGAGAAGTGCCATGGTTTACTCTAAAACATCCAGGAGAAGACAGCAAAGCTGCCAATATGGGATCAGTCACAGACATAAGTAGAATTAGTTGGGAGTCATAATGTAATCCAACTTTCCACTTAATATGAAATTAACTTCGTCAGACCCTTAAAATATGGCTTCTGAACTAGAATGTCAATTGATGACAGATACACTCCCCCCCTCACCCCATACAATGGACAGATAAGTCCATTGGGGTTTTTGTTGTTGTTGTTGTTGTTTCCTTTTAACAGCTTTATTTTCCCCTTATTCAGATATTTTTTTTTTTTTTTACTGATCTGAAACCCGTGTGTCTATAACTTGATTGTGCTTAGTGTCTGACTCTTTGCGACTCCATAGACTGTAGCCCACCTGGCTCCTCTGTCAATGGGCATTCTCCAGGCAAGAATACTGGAGTGTATTACCATTCCCTTCTCCAAGGGATCTTCCCAACCCAGGGATTGAACCCAGGTCTCTCACATTGCAGTTGGATTCTTTACCATCTGAGCCAAATGTTATTTAAATGTTTTTATTTTTTAAAGTAATGTATTTAGCAATTTGGTCCTCTTCTGGAGCTTTAGAAATACAGAGAACCTGAACATTACTTCCTTACATGTGCCATTTTGTCAATGCAATAAAACATCTATATGACTGGCAGTAACATGGACTTGACAAACACTTGTTAAGTAAATTAGCAAATGAGGAGGGCGGTCCTAAGATGGTGGAGGAATAGGATGGGGAGACCACTTTCTCCCCCACAAATTCATCAAAAGAATATTTCAACACTGAGTAAATTCTACAAAACAACTTCTGAATGCTGGCAGAGGATATCAGGCACCCAGAAAAGCAGATAATTGACTTCAAAAACAGGTAGGAAAAATATAAAAGACGAAAAAAGAGACAAAGGAAGTAGGGAGGAGCTCCATCCCAGGAAGGGAGTCCTGTCCTGGGAAGGGAGTCTTAAAAAGAGAGAAGTTTCCAAACACCAGGGAACACTCTCGCTGCCGAGTCTGTGGCAAGCCATGGAAGCACAGAGGGCAACATAACAGGGAAGAAAAATAAATAAATAATTAAAACCAACAGATTAAGAGCCCAACAGTAATTCCCCCAGCAGAGAAGCAGCGCAGATGCCTGCATCCATCACTAGCAAGTGGGGGCTGAACTGCTTTTTAAGAATTGGGCTGGAATGCCATGAGTGTAACCAGAGCGAACTAACTTGGGCTAGCATACCAGACTGTGGGATAGCTACCACGTGAAAAGCTCTAACATAAGACACCACCAGGACGGCACACAGAACAAAGGATGGAACAGAAATAGCCGGCTGCAGACCATCTCCCTCCGGTGACAGGCAGCCAGAGTCGTAAGGGCTGAAAGGGGGCAATCGCAGCCCCGGAGAGACTTTACCTACCAAACTGCAAGCAGGCTTCTTTGCTAAGACTTCTTGGGGTCCTGGACAGTCACCATCTGCCTGACAAAGGGAGCCAGCGGTACACCCAGAAAACTGAGCAGCAGGGACGGCAAAGGCGATAAGTCGCAGCGACTGCGCTTGCCAAACACCTGAGCTGCTCAGTCCTGGGAAGGACAAAAAAGGCAGGCCCAACTGAATCTGCGCCTCTGAGGGCTACCTGAGAGCCGAGCCTGAGTGGCTTAGACCAGGGAGGAGGATGCAGAATAGGGCCGGCCTCAGACGGTTCCCAGCAGAGCAACGAAGAGCCTGAGCAGTGACACTGCGAGCACAGGAGAGTGTTATTTGTTTGGAGCATCCCTCCGTCCTCACAGCGCAACTGAACAAGTGAGCCTAAAAAAAAAAAAAAGTGTCCACCACCACCCCCCTTATGTCAGGGCAGAAATCAGACACTGAAGAGACCAGCAAACAGAAGAAGCTAAACAGAGGGAACCACCTTGGAAGTGACCCCACACTGCCCACAACACCAGAGGAAGTCACAGAAATATCTTTACTGTTTTTATGACCATTCTCTTTTTTGTTGTTGTTGTTGATGTTGTTTGATTGTTTTTTCTTCTTTTCTTTTTCTTCTTTTTTTAACTTTTTAAAATTTTTAAGTCCTCTATTTCTCCTTTAATTTGAATTTTTATAACCTACTATTACTTTTCAAAAAAAGACCCTATTTTTTTTTTCTCTTTTTTTTTGATTTTTTTTTTAAATTTTTAAATTTTAAAATCTTTAATTCTTACATGCATTCCCAAACATGAACCCCCCTCCCACCTCCCCTCCCCATAACATCTTTCTGGGTCATCCCCATGCACCAGCCCCAAGCATGCTGCATCCTGCGTCAGACATAGACTGGCGATTCAATTCACATGATAGTATACATGTTAGAATGGCATTCTCCCAAATCATTCCACCCTCTCCCTCTCCCTCTGAGTCCAAAAGTCCGTTATACACATCTGTAAGACCCTATTTTTAAAGCAAACGCCATATATATATATATTTTTTTGTGGTTCTTGTTGTTTTTTAATAATTCTCGTGAGTTTGTTTTTCTTCTTCTTATTATTATTATCTTTAATATTGTATTTTTGAAAATCCAACCTCTACTCTAGATTTTTAATCTTTGCTTTTTGGTATTTGTTTTCAATTTTGTGCATTTAAAAACCAAATCTTCAGTACCCAATTTTACCTGAGAGCGAGATTACTGGTTTGACCACTCTCTCCTCCCTTGGACTCTCCTTTTCTCCACCAGCTTGTCTCTGCCTCCTCCCTCCCGCTTCTCTTCTCTACCCAACTCTGTGAATATCTGTGTGTTCCAGACGGTGGAGAACTCTTAGGGAACAAGTTACTGGCTGGATCTGTCTCTCTCCTTTTCATTTCCCTCTTTTATTCCCCTGGCCACCTCTGTCTACTTCCTCCCTCTCCTCTTCCCTGTATAACTACATGAACGTCTCTGAGCGTTCCAGACTGTGGAGTGCACACAAGGAAGTGATTACTGGCTAGCTTGCTCTCTCCTCTTTTGATCCCACCCCATCTGATTCCAGTCACCTCTAACTACCCCTTCCTTCTTCTCTTCTCCATGTACCTCAGTGAACCTCTCTGGGTGTCCCTCAATGTGGAGAAACTTTTCATCGTTAAGCTGGATGTTTTATCATTGGTGCTGTATAGATGGAGAAGTCTTGAGGCTACTGTAAAAATAAAACTGAAAGCCAGAAGCAGGAGGCTTAAGTCCAAAGCCTGAGAACATCAGAGAACTCCTGACTCCAGGGAACATTAATTGATAGGAGCTCATCAAACACTTCCATACCTACACTGAAACCAAGCACCACCCAAGGGCCAACAAGTTCCAGAGCAAGACATATCATGCAAATTCTCCAGCAACACAGGAACACACCCCTGAGCTTCAATATATAGGCAGCTCAAAATCACTCCAAAACCATAGACATCTCATAACACATTACTGGACACTTTATTGCACTCCAGAAGGAAGAAATCCAGCTCCACCCAACAGAACTATGACACAAGCTTCCCTAACCAAGAAACCATGACAAGCCACTGATACAACCCCACCCACAGTGAGGAAGTTCCATAATAAAGAGAACTCCACAAATTCCCAGAACACAGAAAGGCCACCCCAAACGCAGCAATATAACCAAGATGAAGAGACAGAGGAATACCCAGCAGGTAAAGGAACAGGAGAAATGCTCACCAAACCAAACAAAAGAGGAAGACATAGGAAATCTACCTGAGAAGGAATTCCGAATGAGAGTGAGAATGATCCAAAATCTTGAATCAAAATGGAATCACAGATAAATAGCCTGGAGACAAGGATTGAGAAGATGCAAAAAAGGTTTAACAAGGACCTAGAAGAAATAAAAATGAGTTAATGTATAACAAATAATGCAATAAATGAGATCAGAAACACTCTGGAGGCAACAAATAGTAGAATAACGGAGGCAGAAGATAGCATTAGTGACATAGAAGATAGAATGCTGGAAATAAATGAATCAGAGAGGAAAAAAGAAAAACGAATTAAAAGAAATGAGGACAATCTCAGAGACCTCCAGGACAATATGAAACTCTCCAACATTCGAATTGTAGGAGTCCCAGAAGAAGAAGACAAAAAGAAAGACCATGAGAAAATCCTTGAGGAGATAATAGTTGAAAACTTCCCTAAAATGGGGAAGGAAATAATCACCCGTCCAAGAAACCCAGAGAGTTCCAAACAGGTTAAACCCAACGTGAAAAACCCCAAGACACATATTAATCAAATTAACAAAGATCAAGCACAAAGAACAAATATTAAAAGCAGCAAGGGAAAAACAACAAATAACGCACAAGGGGATTCCCAAAAGGATACCAGCTGATCTTTCAATAGAAACACTTCAGGCCAGGAGGGAATGGCAAGACATACTTAAAGTGATGAAAGAAAATAACCAACAGCCCAGATTACTGTACCCAGCAAGGATCTCATTCAAATACGAAGGAGAAATCAAAAGCTTTACAGACAAGCAAAAGCTGAGAGAATTCAGCACCACCAAACCAGCTCTTCAACAAATGCTAAAGGATATTCTCTAGACAGGAAACACAAAAAGGGCATACAAACCTGAACCCAAAACAATAAAGTAAATGGTAATGGGATCATATTTATCAATAATTACCTTAAATGTAAATAGGTTGAATGCCCCAACCAGAAGGCAAAGCCTGGCTGAATGGATACAAAAACAAAACCCCTATATATGCTGCCTACAAGAGACCCACCTCAAAACAAGGGACACATACAGACTGACAGTAAAGGGCTGGAAAAAGATATTCCACGCAAATAGAGACCAAAAGAAAGCAGGAGTAGCAATACTCATTTCAGATAAAATAGACTTTAAAACAAAGGCTATGAAAACAAACAAAGAGGGCCACTACATAATGATCAAAGGGTCAATCCAAGAAGAAAATATGACAATTATAAATATATATGCATCCAACATAGGAGCACCGCAATATGTAAGACAAATGCTAACAAGTATGAAAGGGGTAATTAACAATAAGACAATAATAGTGGGAGACCTTAATAACCCACTCACACCTATGGACAGATCAACCAAACAGAAAATTAACAAAGAAACACAAACTTTAAATGATATAATAGACCACTTAGACCTAATTGATATCTATAGGACATTTCACCCCAAAACAATGAATTTCACCTTTTCTCAAGTGCTCACGGAAACTTCTCCAGAATAGATCACATCCTGGGTCATAAATATAACCTTGATAAATTAAAAAAAAAAATCGAAATCATACCAAGCATCTTTTCTGACTATAATGCATTAAGATTAGATCTCAATTAAAGGAGAAAAACTATTAAAAATTCCAACATATGGAAGCTGAACAACACACTTCTGAATAACCAACAAATCACAGAAGAAATCAAAAAAGAAATCAAAATATGCATAGAAACTAATGAAAATGAAAACACAACAACCCAAAACCTGTGGGACACTATAAAAGCAGTGCTAAGAGGAAAGTTCATAGCAATACAGGCATACCTCAAGAAACAAGAAAAAAGTCAAATAAATAACCTAACTCTACAACTAAAGCAACTAGAAAAGGAAGAGTTGGAGAACCCCAGAGTTAGTAGAAGGAAAGAAATCTTAAAAATTAGGGCAGAAATAAATGCAAAAGAAACAAAAGAGACCATAGCAAAAATCAACAAAGCCAAAAGCTGGTTCTTTGAAAGGATAAATAAAATTGACAAACCATTAGCCAGACTCATCAAGAAGCAAAGAGAGAAAAATCAAATCAATAAAATTAGAAATGAAAATGGAGAGATCACAACAGACAACACAGAAATACAAAGGATCATAAGAGACTACTATCAGCAGTTGTATGCCAATAAAATGGACAACGTGGAAGAAATGGACAAATTCTTAGAAAAGTACAATTTTCCAAAACTGAACCAGGAAGAAATCGAAAATCTTAACAGACCCATCACAAGCACGGAAATTGATACTGTAATCAGAAATCTTCCAGCAAACAAAAGCCCAGGTCCAGATGGCTTCACAGCTGAATTCTACCAAAAATTTCGAGAAGAGCTAACACCTATCCTCCTCAAACTCTTCCAGAAAATTGCAGAGGAAGGTAAACTTCCAAACTCATTCTATGAGGCCACCATCACCCTAATACCAAAACCTGACAAAGATGTCACAAAAAAGAAAACTACAGGCCAATATCTCTGATGAACATAGATGCAAAAATCCTCAACAAAATTCTAGCAATCAGAATCCAACAACACATTAAAAAGATCATACACCATGACCAAGTGGGCTTTATCCCAGGGATGCAAGGATTCTTCAATATCCGCAAATCAATCAATGTAATTCACCACATTAACAAATTGAAAATAAAAACCATATGATTATCTCAATAGATGCAGAGAAGGCCTTTGACAAAATTCAACATCCATTTATGATAAAAACTCTCCAGAAAGCAGGAATAGAAGGAACATATCTCAACATAATAAAAGCTATCTATGACAAACCCACAGCAAACATTATCCTCAATGGTGAAAAATTGAAAGCATTTCCCTAAAGTCAGGAACAAGACAAGGGTGTCCACTTTCACCACTACTATTCAACATAGTTCTGGAAGTTTTGGCCACAGCAATCAGAGCAGAAAAAGAAATAAAAGGAATCCAAATTGGAAAAGAAGAAGTAAAACTCTCACTGTTTGCAGATGACATGATCCTCTACATGGAAAACCCTAAAGACTCAACCAGAAAATTACTAGAACTAATCAATGAATATAGTAAAGTTGCAGGATATAAAATCAACACACAGAAATCCCTTGCATTCCTATACACGAATAATGAGAAAGTAGAAAAAGAAATTAAGGAAACAATTCCATTCACCATTGCAACGAAAAGAATAAAATACTTAGGAATATATCTACCTAAAGAAACTAAAGACCTATATATAGAAAACTATAAAACACTGATGAAAGAAATCAAAGAGGACACTAATAGATGGAGAAATATACCATGTTCATGGATTGGAAGAATCAATATAGTGAAAATGAGTATACTACCCAAAGCAATTTACAAATTCAATGCAATCCCTATCAAGCTACCAGCCACACTTTTCACAGAGCTAGAACAAATAATTTCAAGATTTGTATGGAAATACAAAAAACCTCGAATAGCCAAAGCAATCTTGAGAAAGAAGAATGGAACTGGAGGAATCAACTTGCCTGACTTCAGGCTCTACTACAAAGCCACAGTCATCAAGACAGTATGGTACTGGCACAAAGACAGACATATAGATCAATGGAACAAAATAGAAAGCCCAGAGATAAATCCACACACATATGGACACCTTATCTTTGACAAAGGAGGCAAGAATATACAATGGAGTAAAGACAATCTCTTTAACAAGTGGTGCTGGGAAAACTGGTCAACCACTTGTAAAAGAATGAAACTAGATCACTTTCTAACACCGCACACAAAAATAAACTCAAAATGGATTAAAGATCTAAATGTAAGATCAGAAACTATAAAACTCCTAGAGGAGAACATAGGCAAAACACTCTCAGACATAAATCACAGCAGGATCCTCTATGATCCACCTCCCAGAATGCTGGAAATAAAAGCAAAAATAAACAAATGGGATCTAATTAAAATTAAAAGCTTCTGCACAACAAAGGAAAATATAAGCAAGGTGAAAAGACAGCCTTCTGAATGGGAGAAAATAATAGCAAATGAAGCAACTGACAAACAACTAATCTCAAAAATATACAAGCAACTTCTGCAGCTCAACTCCAGAAAAATAAACGACCCAATCAAAAAATGGGCCAAAGAACTAAATAGACATTTCTCCAAAGAAGACATACGGATGGCTAACAAACACATGAAAAGATGCTCAACATCACTCATTATTAGAGAAATGCAAATCAAAACCACAATGAGGTACCACTTCACACGAGTCAGAATGGCTGCGATCCAAAAATCTGCAAGCAATAAATGCTGGAGAGGGTGTGGAGAAAAGGAACCCTCCTACACTGTTGGTGGGAATGCAAACTAGTACAGCCACTATGGAGAACAGTGTGGAGATTCCTTAAAAATTGCAAATAGAACTACCTTATGACCCAGCAATCCCACTGCTGGGCATACACACCGAGGAAACCAGAATTGAAAGAGACATATGTACCCCAATGTTCATCGCAGCACTGTTTATAATAGCCAGGACATGGAAACAACCTAGATGTCCATCAGCAGATGAATGGATAAGAAAGCTGTGGTACATATACACAATGGAGTATTACTCAGCAGTTAAAAAGAATTCATTTGAATCAGTTCTGATGAGATGGATGAAACTGGAGCCGATTATACAGAGTGAAGTAAGCCAGAAAGAAAAACACCAATACAGTATACTAACACATATATATGGAATTTAGGAAGATGGCAATGACGACCCTGTATGCAAGACAGGGAAAGAGACACAGATGTGTATAACGGACTTTTGGACTCAGAGGGAGAGGGAGAGGGTGGGATGATTTGGGAGAATGACATTCTAACATGTATACTATCATGTGAATTGAATCGCCAGTCTATGTCTGACGCAGGATGCAGCATGCTTGGGGCTGGTGCATGGGGATGACCCAGAAAGATGTTATGGGGAGGGAGGTGGGAGGGGGGTTCATGTTTGGGAATGCATGTAAGAATTAAAGATTTTAAAATTAAAAAAAATAAAAAAAAAGGATCCAAAAAAAAATAAAATAAAAATTCCAATATATGGAAGCTGAACAACACACTTCTGAATAACCAACAAATCACAGAAGAAATCAAAATATGCATAGAAACGAATGAAAATGAAAACACAACAACCCAAAACCTGTGGGACACTATAAAAGCAGTGCTAAGAGGAAAGTTCATAGCAATACAGGCATACCTCAAGAAACAAGAAAACAGCCAAATAAATAACCTAACTCTACACCTAAAGCAACTAGAAAAGGAAGAATTGGAGAACCCCAGAGTTAGTAGAAGGAAAGAAATATTAAAAATTAGGGCAGAAATAAATGCAAAAGAAACAAAAGAGACCATAGCAAAAATCAACAAAGCCAAAAGCTGGTTCTTTGAAAGGATAAATAAAATTGGCAAACCATTAACCAGACTCATCAAGAAACAAAGGGAGAAAAATCAAGTCAATAAAATTAGAAATGAAAATGGAGAGATCACAACAGACAATACAGAAATACAAAGGATCATAAGAGACCACTATCAGCAATTATATGCCAATAAATGGGACAACTTGGAAGAAATGGACAAATTCTTAGAAAAGTACAACTTTCCAAAACTGAACCGGGAAGAAATAGAAAATCTTAACAGATCCATCACAAGCATGGAAATGGAAACTGTAATCAGAAATCTTCCAGCAAACAAAAGCCCAGGTTCAGATGGCTTCACAGTTGAATTCTACCAAAAATTTACAAAAGAGATAACACCTATCCTACTCAAACTCTTCCAGAAAATTGCAGAGGAAGGTAAACTTCCAAACTCTTTCTATGAGGCCATCATCACCCTAATACCAAAACCTGACAAAGATGCCACAAGGAAAGAAAACTACAGCCCAATATCACTGATGAACATAGATGCAAAAATCCTCAACAAAATCCTAGCAATCAGAATCCAACAACACATTAAAAAGATCATACACCATGACCAAGTGGGCTTTATCCCAGGGATGCAAGGATTCGTCAATATCCGCAAATCAATCAATGTAATTCACCACATTAACAAATTGAAAAATAAAAGCCATATGATCATCTCAATAGATGCAGAGAAGGCCTTTGACAAAATTCAACATCCATTTATGATAAAAACTCTCGAGAAAGCAGGAATAGAAGGAACATACCTCAACATAATAAAAGCTGTAGATGACAAACCCACAGCAAACATTATCCTCAATGGTGAAAAATTGAAAGCATTTCCCCTAAAGTCAGGAACAAGACAAAGGGTGCCCACTTTCAATGCTACTATTCAACATAGTTCTGGAAGTTTTGGCCACAGCAATTAGAGCAGAAAAAGACATAAAAGGAATCCAAATTGGAAAAGAAGAAGTAAAACTCTCACTGTTTGCAGTTGACATGATCCTCTACATAGAAAACCTAAACATTCACCAGAAAATGACTAGAGCTAATCAATGAATATAGTAAAGTTGCAGGATATAAAATCAACACACAGAATTCCTTGCATTCCTATACACTAATAATGAGAAAGTAGAAAAAGAAATTAAGGAAACAATTCCATTCACCATTGCAACGAAAAGAATAAAATACTTAGGAATATATCTACCTAAAGAAACTAAAGACCTATATATAGAAAACTATAAAACACTGATGAAAGAAATCAAAGAGAACACTAATAAATGGAGAAATAAACCATGTTCATGGATCAAAAGAAACAATATAGTGAAAATGTGTATACTACCCAAAGCAATCTACAGATTGAATGCAATCCTTATCAAGCTACCAGCGGTAGCTGGTACAGAGCTAGAACAAATAATTTCACGATTTGTATGGAAGTACAAAAAACCTTGAATAGCCAAAGCAATCTTGAGAAGGAAGAATGGAAATGGAGGAATCAACCTGCCTGACTTCATGCTCTACTACAAAGCCACAGTCATCAAGACAGTATTGTACTGGCACAAAGACCGAAATATAGATCAATGGAACAAAATAGAAAGCCCAGAGATAAACCCACACATCTATGGACACCTTATCTTCGACAAAGGAGGCAAGAATATGCAATGGATTGAAGACAATCTCTTTAACAAGTGGTGCTGGGAAAACTGGTTCAACCACTTGTAAAAGAATGAAACTAGATCACTTTCTAACACCATACAAAAAATAAACTCAAAATGGATTAAATATCTAAAAGTAAAATCAGAAACTATAAAAATCCTAGAGGGGAACACAGACAAAACACTCTCCGACATAAATTACAGCAGGATCCTCTATGATCCAACTCCAGAATACTGGAAATAAAAACAAAAATAAACAAATGGGATCTAATTAAAATTAAAAGCTTCTGCACAACAAAGGAAACTATAAGCAGGGTGAAAAGACAGCCTTCAGAATGGGAGAAAATAATAGCAAATGAAGCAACTGACAAACAACTAATCTCAAAAATATACAAACAACTTATGTAGCTTAATTCCAGAAAAATAAACGACCCAATCAAAAAATGGGCCAAAGAACTAAACAGACATTTCTCCAAAGAAGACATACGATGGCTAACAAACACTTGAAAAAATGCTCAACATCACTCATTATCAGAGAAATGCAAATCAAAACCACAATGAGGTATCATTCCACACCAGGCAGAATGGCAGCGATCCAAAGTCTACAAGCAATAAATGCTGGAGAGGGTGTGGAGAAAAAGGAACCCTCTTACACTTTTGGTGGGAATGCAAACTAGTACAGCCGCTATAGAGAGCAGTGTGGAGATTCCTTAAAAAAAATTGCAAATAGAACTGCCTTATGACCCAGCAATCCCACTGCTGGGCATACACACCGAGGAAACCAGAATTGAAAGAGACACATGTACCCCAATGTTCATCGCAGCACTGTTTATAATAGCCAGGACATGGAAACAACATAGATGTTCATCAGCAGATGAATGGATAAGAAAGCTGTGGTACATATACACAATGGAGTATTACTCAGCCATTAAAAAGAATACATTGGAATCAGTTCTAAGGAGGTGGATGAAACTGGAGCCAATTATACAGAGTGAAGTAAGCCAGAAAGAAAAACACCAATACAGTATACTAACACATATATATGGAATTTAGAAAGATGGTAATGATAACCCTGTATGGGAGACAGCAAAAGAGACACAGATGTTTAGAACAGACTTTTGGACTCTGTGGGAGAGGGAGAGGGTGGGATGATATGCAAGAATGGCATTGAAACATGTATACTATCATGTAAGAAACGAATCGCCAGTTTATGTTCGATACAGGATACAGCATGTTTGAGGCTGGTGCACAGGGATGATCCAGAGAGATGATATGAGGTGGGAGGTGGGAGGGAAGTTCAGGATTTGGGAACTCATGTACACCCATGGCTGATTTGTGTCAATGTATGGCAAAACCAATACAGTATTATAAACCAAAATAAAGTAAAAATAAAAATTAAAAAATTTTACATTAAAAAAAAATGAGCTTCTGTGCTACTATGCCCTCTAGTCTTTTCTAAGAGTCTAATCATTCTTCTTCTTAGGGATCCTTTCAGTGTTTTTTGAAAATAACAGTAAACTCCATCTCATAATATTGGAGACATCTCTATATTCTAGTTCCAGTTTTAAAGGGAAGTAAACCAAGTCAGAAAATAGTAGGCTTTGTTCATAGTTATAATGGCACATAAGAGGCTGTGTGCAAAGAAGATATTATGAGTTATGACACTTTTTCCATTTGAATATCTACTTGAAATGTGGCACATAGACCAAAATATCAAGCAAGGAGAAAAATTAGTCCCTTGACATACTTTGGCAGATTGAAAGGAATAAAGATATTAAAAAATGATACCAACCTTTTTCAGTTTCCTGGATGAACCCCAAAGAACATAAACTACATTTTTCTCTCCATATTTGGTTTTAAACACCATTCTCTCTCTTGAAATATATTAGCATTTGGAAATAACAATTACCAATTCTCAAAGGACCAGATGCACATCATATCATGTATTGAAAGACTGTGTTCTTCCTCATTCATACACAGAACTGTAATTGAAAGAAGTTAATCATGGTGATACATGAAGAACAGGAAAGGGGGGACACACTCTCCAAGAATATGGATACTAATGTCTTTGCTGGGTACTAACTCATAGCAGGCACAGAGAAGTTTAGCCCATAACACCTTCAAAATAGTGTATGTTTTTAAGTCAGGTAACCAACATGTTCACAAAGGAGTAGATTCAATTAAATGACTAGGGTGATTTAATATATGAACAGAAAATGTAATTTATCCTGTTAATCAGACAAAAGCCAGCAGTACTCTGCTAGGGGCAAAAAGAGCTTATTTTTTTGTGCAGGCAATCTTGGTGCCATAGAAGGAGTTTCACCAAGGGCTTTACTGAGAGCCGAGAGGAGAAAGACGTGATGCTCACCAGCTCACTTTCACAGTAAAGGAGATTTCATCAGAAATCCAACCCAGCTTCAGCAGTTGACATTCAAAAGAAGTGTCTTCATCTTTCCACCTTCAAAGAGGTGGTAGTCGTTTAGCTGTACCTAAATTATTAGCCTGAGTAGCCAAATCTGTGCTCTTGTTCCAAAGAGAAGCTGGCTTATGCAGTCAGCTGTGGGCGTGGCAACCATCCATTGGCATCAACAGATTGGCCTGATAAAAGATTCCAGAAATCAGTGTATACAAATGCCAAACATATGAAGAAGACACTTGGAGCAAACATGCTGTGAAGAGAGGAGACACAAAGAAAGGATTGAAAAGGATACAAGAGGAAATAGCTCTCCAACTCATGTCATTTCTACCAGACCTTGGAAATCTTGAAGGAAAAATGTGGTGTTATCTCCAAGTTTTTCATCACCATTGTTTGTTATGGGTATGGGGTTCAGTAATGGTTGTGCACTCATTTCAGTAAAGCAATTTCCTTCAGAATATTTGCAATGTCTCCTCCTGTATGGAGATGTTAACTGAACTTCTGAAAATGATAGTGTAAACTGAAAACATTAAATAAGTTCAATTATATTTTAATTAAACCTGGTAGCTCTGGGTCCACTCTGAGCTCTCTTTGGATGAAGAGGCTCTACCTTACAGGACGGAAACACATAAAGATAAACAATGTCTTTCATCTCTCTTTACTTTCACTTCTTAGGGATAAAATATGGTAACATAGGCAGGTACAGGATGAGATAGGTTATCTGGGGTTGGGATCATGGAAATATGTTAACTGAGATTTCTTTTATATTGAGTTTGAAGAGACAGGTAAAGAGTTTCTAACATGTGGTTAGGGCCATTGCACTGTGCAGGTTTTGAAGCTTGAGACAAAGTAGGGGAATATGTGGTTCCAAAATGCAATTTAATTTCTGCACGACTATTTTTGACAAATTGGCTCTTGATTAAATTACTAGATCAAAAGTTCAAAAGAGGGCTGGATGGCTATAGATAGATACGAGTTATATAATAGGTACCAAAATTATGAAGCTAGAAAGTAAATACACAATAATTCATATCATTTAATAGGCAGAATTAGTTACAAGCTTCTGTTACGGTAATCAAAACAAAAAACAGCTTCTCTCCCTGGAAACTACTGTTCTCAATTATAGATTTTTGTCAAAAGGCATTTATAACCTATAGAGGCCATGTACCAACCTCCATTCCCATTTTGTGATTTTGGAAAATGATTCTCGTGGATATTTAGGGTCTGTGAACTATGCCAATAATGCATTTGAAATGATCTCATGAAGAGACTATTATCAAAACTCACTTAGAATAATGAAGAAGTCGATTTTAGACTTAGGAAGAAAGGGAACAAATGATTTCATACTGAGTATCTTATTGAGGAATAGGTTAAGCTGTAGGAAAAAAAATGGAATATTATGAGGACGGTAAGAAGCACAGGACCATAGGACTCTATTCCATGGTTAATAGAAAATACTTTCAAAATAGAAAAAAAAAATGCCTGTCAGGTAAAAACAAATATGACTAAATTTAAGAGGTTCATGAAAGAAGGTCTTGTTTTCTTATATACCTAGGAAAAAAAGAAAACAAAAACCCACAAATCTCTTAAAAGCTTAAGCAACTGCATTAAAAAAAAGGAAGTAAGACCTTTGTGAGTACACTTGCTGCAGTTGACATTGATCACCAGTGTTTTGTAGCCAACCATAATTATGTTAAGCTTCTGTATACTAACCTGTCATTTCTGAACATGGTAGGCAAAAAGAAGAGATGACACTGATTGCTATGTGATCAATCAGCTCTACTTGATCTGGTTTATGGGACAAGTGTGGGTTTGAAAAAATATTTTTCACAGTAATTACAGAAGTCGTCAGAGAATGGTATTCTTCTATGTGATACTAGAAATGGAGTGTTTCAGTTCAGTTCAGTTCAGTCACTCAGTCGTGTCCGACTCTTTGCGACCCTATGAATGGCAGCACGCCAGGCCTCCCTGTCCATCACCAACTCCCGGAGTTCACTCAGACTCACGTCCATCGAGTCAGTGATGCCATCCAGCCATCTCATCCTCTGTCATCCCCTTCTCCTCCTGCCCCCAATCCCTCCCAGCATCAGAGTCTTTTCCAATAAGTCATCTCTACACATGAGGTGGCCAAAGTATTGGAGTTTCAGCTTTAGCATCATTTCTTCCAAAGAAATCCCAGGGCTGATCTCCTTCAGAATGGACTGCTTGGATCTCCTTGCAGTCCAAGGGACTTTCAAGAGTCTTCTCCAACACCACAGTTCAAAAGCATCAATTCTTCAGCGCTCAGCCTTCTTCACAGTCCAACTCTCCCATCCATACATGACCACAGGAAAAACCATAGCCTTGACAGGCCTTACTGGGCAAAGTAATGTCTCTGCTTTTGAATATGCTATCTAGATTGGTCATAACTTTTCCTCCAAGGAGTAAGCGTCTTTCAGGTTCATGGCTGCAATCACCATCTGCAGTGATTTTTGAGTTCAAAAAAATAAAGTCTGACACTATTTCCCCATCAATTTCCCATGGAGTGATGGGACCGGATGCCATGATCTTCGTTTTCTGAATGTTGAGCTTTAAGCCAACTTTTAAACTCTCCACTTTCACTGTCATAGAGGTTGAATTAGATATCATGCATGATATGTGGCTATAAGTAATTGTCTTGAGAGTCTAAAATTATGGCTAGCCCAAAAGAGCAAGCATAATACTAAAGGAGAAAAAATGTCTCCAATGGTCATAATAAAAGCCATATTTTTAATCACCAACATCTTAAATGTGGTAGATTAGATATACAAATGTAAATAAATGATTTTTTCATGATAATCTTGGTTAAGTGCACAGTATAGACTGGGCATTCATGATCGTCTTTGTTAGACAGCCAGCGTCATAGTTTCTAAGATTTCCTCTTGAAAGAAGCAGTAATATGAAAACTTCCGGGAAACAAGCTACTCTTCTAGTCTCCTAAGATCTGATTTCCAACCGCTTTAGAACAAATGGTCCTGGAGGCTCCTTAAGAAATTCTTCTAAGTGTTACTAGAGGCATCTTATGGAAAACACAAATGAACTCTTTGGTCAATCCAATGCTTGACAAGTAATTGGATACTGGTGACTCACTTGTTTTCCTTACATCCCAGGCTGAGTTTTCTGTTCTTTCCACATGCCTTATAGTGATCTTGCTACTAAATTTATTAATCCTTTCTTTCATTCCATTACTTATTGAAAGACAAAGATATGACAGACACTGCTTTTTATAGGGTATTCAATAGTGAATACAACAAAATTCATGCTCTCATGCCTTTTATTTTAGGGTAGAATAGCTTAATGTCAACTCCATACAAACACAACTGTATGGCCTGATGTTGGGCTGGTGGTACAAGAAATATTAGAGGAAATAGTTTAAAGTACAGACTCACCCTAGCTCTCACCCATACAGATTTTATTTCAGCAGGTTTGTGATGGAATTTGGCAATGTACAGTTAAAAAATAAAGAACAATCTTTCTAAGTGTGCTTTTTGTTTTTTTTTTTTTTTAATATAAATTTATTTATTTTAATTGGAGGCTAATTACTTTACAATATTGTAGTGGTTTTGCCATACATTGACATGCATCTGCCATGGGTGTACATGTGTTCCCTATGCTGACCCAGCTGCCACCTACTTCCCCATCCCATCTTCCTGGGTCATTACAGTGCACCAGCCCCAAGCACCCTGTCTCATGCATCAAACCTGGACTGGCAATCCTTTTCACAAATGATAATATATATGTTTCAATGCTATTTTCCTAAATCATGCCACCCTCGCCCTCTCCCAAAGAGTCCAAAAGACCATTCTATACATCTGTGTCTCTTTTACTGTCTCGCATACAGGATTATCATTACCACCTTTCTAAATTTCATATATATATGATAGCATACTGTATTGGTATTTCTCCTTCTGACTTCTTCACTCCATATAATAGGCTCCAGTTTCATCCACCTCATTAGAATTGATTCAAATGTATTCTTTTTAATGGCTGAGTAATATTCCATTGTGTAGATATACCACACAATTCTAATTTCCCTTTCATTTTTAATTTTGTTGAAATGATTCTTCTCCCTTTGTTTCTTGATGACTCTGGCTAGTGGTTTGTGAACTTTATTTATCTTCTCAAAGAACCAGCTTTTGGATTTATTGATTTTTACTCTGGTCACTTTTGTTTCTTTTGTATTTATTTTTGCCATAATTTTAAAGATTTCTTTCCTTCTACTAACCCTGGGGTTCTTCATTTCTTCCCTTTCTAGTTGCTTTAGATGTTCAGTTCAGTACAGTCACTCAGTCATGTCCGACTCTTTGCAACCCCATTAATCGTAGCATGCCAGGCCTCCCTGTCCATCACCATCTCCCGGAGTTCACTCAGACTCACGTCCATCGAGTCAGTGATGCCATCCAGCCATCTCATCCTCTGTCATCCCTTTCTCTTACTGCCCCCAATCCCTCCCAACATCAGAGTCTTTTCCAATGAGTCAACTCTTCACATGAGGTGGCCAAAGTACTGGAGTTTCAGCTTTAGCATCATTCCTTCCAAAGAAATCCCAGGGCTGATCTTCAGAATGGACTGGATGGATCTTCTTGCAGTGTAGAGTTAGGTTACTTATTTTACCTTTTTCTTGTTTCTTGAGGTAAGCCTATATTGCTATGAACCTTCCCCTTAGCAATGTTTTTATAGTGTCCCACAAGTTTGGGTTGCTGTGTTTTCATTTTCATTCATTTCTATGCATATTTTAATTTCTTCTTTGAGTTTTTCTGTGATTTGTTAGTTATTCAGCAGCATGTTGTTCAGCCTCCATATGTTGGAATTTTTAATAGCTTTTCTCCTGTAATTGAGATCTAATCTTCTGCATTGTGGTCAGAATGGATGCTTGGAATGATTTCAAATGAGAGTGCCAGGCTTCATCGGCACAGGAGCAGCCGAGAAGAGCTATCTCACGTCCAAGATCAGGGCAGCAGCCGAGCCGAGCTGCCACATGCCGGATGTCAGGGAGGAAGTCAAGAGGAGCTACCCCATGCCCGAGGTCGGGGCAGTGGCTGAGAGGAGCTACCACACGCTGGACATCAGGGGAGGCGGCCAAGAGGAGAAAACCCAGGTCCAAAGCATGTCTGCTGTGCAGGCACAGTAGGGCCGACAGGAGCTCCTCCACATTCAAGGTCAGGAGGGATGGCCATGAGGAGATACCCCTCGTCCAAGGTAAGGAGCAGCGACTGTACTTTGCTGGAGCAGCCGTGAAGAGATACTCCATGTCCAAGTTAAGAGAAACCCAAGTAACACAGTAGGTGTTGCAAGAGGGCATCAGAGAGCAGACACACTGAAACCATAATCACAGAAAACTAGTTAATCTGATCACATGGACCACAGCCTTGTCTAACTCAATGAAACTAAGCCATGCCATGTGGGGCCACACAAGACAGACGGGTCATGGTGGAGAGGCATGACAGAATGTGGTCTACTGGAGAAGGGAATGGCAAACCACTTCAGTATTATTTCCTTGAGAACCGCATGAACAGTATGAAAAGGATACTGAAAGGGGAACTCTCTGGGTCAGTAGGTGCCCAATATGCTACTGGAGATCAGTGTAGAAATAACTCCAGAAAGAATGAAGGGATGGAGCCAAAACGAAAACAATATCCAGTTGTGGATGTGACTGGTGACAGAAGCAAGGTCCAATGGTGTAAAGAGCAATATTGCATAGGAACCTGGAATGTTAGGTCCATGAATCATGGCAAATTGGAAGTGGTCAAACAAGAGATGGTCAGAGTGAACATCGACATTCTAGGAATCAGAGAACTAAAATGGACTAGAATGGGTGAATTTAACTCAGATGGCCATTATATCTACTACTGTGGGCAGGAATCCCTTAGAAGAAATGGAGTAGCCATCATGGTCAACAGAAGAGTCTAAAATGCAGTACTTGGATGCAATCTCAAAAAATGACAGAATGATCTCTGTTCGTTTCCAAGGCAAACCATCCCATATCACAGTAATCCAAGCCTATGCCCCAACCAGTAATGCTGAAGAAGCTGAAGTTAAATGGTTCTATGAAGACCTACAAGACCTTTTAGAACTAACACTCCAAAAAGATGTCCTTTTCATTATAGGGGACTGGAATGCAAAAGTAGGAAGTCAAGAAACACCTGGAGTAACAGGCAAATTTGGCCTTGGAGTATGAAGTGAAGGAGGGCAAATGCTAATAGAATTTTGCCAAGAGAACGCACTGGTCATAGCAAACACCCTCTTCCAACAACACAAGAGAAGACTCTACACATGGACATCATCAGATGGTCAACACCGAAATCAGATTGATTATATTCTTTGCAACCAAAGATGCAGAAGCTCTATACAGTCAGCAAAAATAAGACAGGAAGCTGTGGCTCAGATCATGAACTCTTTATTGCCAAATTCAGACTTAAATTGAAGAAAGTAGAGAAAACCACTAGACCATTCAGGTATGATCTAAATCAATTCCTTTATGCTTATATAATGGAAGTGAGAAATAGATTTAAGAGACTAGATCTGATAGACAGAGTGTCTGAAAACTATGGATGGAGGTTCATGACATAGTACAGGAGACAAGGATCAAGACCATGCCAATGGTACAGAAATGCAAAAAGGAAAATGGCTGTCTAAGAGGCCTTACAAATAGCTGTGAAAAGAAGAGAGGCAAAAAAAAAAAAAAGAAGACAGGCAAAAAACAAAGGAGAAAAAGAAAGATATAAGCATCTGAATGCAGAGTTCCAAAAAATAGCAAGGAGAGATAAGAAAGCCTTCTTCAGTGGTCAATGTATATAAATAGAGGAAAACAACAGAATGGGAAAGACTAGAAAGCTCTTCAAGAAAATTAGAGATACCAAGGGAACATTTCATGCATAAATGGCTCGATAAAGGACAGAATTGGTATGGACTTAACAGAAGCAGAAGATATTAAGAAGAGGTGGCAAGAATGCACAGAAGGACTGTACAAAAAAAAAGTTTCACATCCCAGATAATCACGATGGTGTGATCATTCACCTAGAGCCAGACATCCTGGAATGTGAAGTCAAGTGGGCCTTAGAAAACATCACTAGAAACAAAGCTAGTGGAGGCGATGGAATTCCAGTTGAGCTATTTCAAATCCTGAAAGAAGATGCTGTGAAAGTGCTGCACTCAATGTGCCAGCACATTTGGAAAACTCACCAGAGGCCAAGGGACTGGAAAATGTCAGTTTTCATTTCAATCCCAAAGAAAGGCATGCCAAAAAGTCCTCAAACTACCGCACAATTGCCCTCATCTCACATGCTAGTAAAGTAATGCTCAAAACTCTCCAAGCCAGGCTTCAGCAATACGTGGAACACGAACTTCCAGGTGTTCAAGCTGGTTTTAGAAAAGGCAGAGGAAGCAGAGATCAAATTGTAAACATCTGCTGGATCATGGAAAAAGCAAGAGAGTTCCAGAAAAACATCTATTTTTGCTTTATTGTCTATGTCAAAGCCTTTGACTGTGTGGATCACAATAAACTGTAGAAATTTCTGGAAGAGATGGGAATACCAGATCAACTGAGCTGCCTCTTGAGAAACCGGTATACAAGTCAGGAAGCAACAGTTAGAACTGGATATGGAACAACAGACTGGTTCCAAGTAGGAAAACGAGTACATCAAGGCTGTATATTGTCAACCTGCTTATTTAACTTATATGCAGAGAATACATCATGAGAAATGCTGGGCTGGAAGAAGAACAAACTGGAATCAAGATTGCTGGGAGAAATATCAATAACCTCACATATGCAGATGAAACCACCCTTGTGGCAGAAAGTGAAGATGATTTAAAAAGTCTATTGATGACAGTGAAAGGGGAGAGTGAAAAAGTTGGCTTAGGGCTCAACATTTAGAAAACGAAGATCATGGCATCTGGTCCCATCACTTCATGGCAAATAGATGGGGAAACAGTGTCAGACATTATTTTCTTTTTTGGGGGGGGTCTCCAAAATCACTGCAGATGTTGACAGGAGCCATGAAATTAAAAGACGCTTACTCCTTGGAAAGAAAGTTATGACCAACCTAGATAGCATATTGAAAAGCAGATATACTACTTTGCCAACAAAGATCCATCTAGTCAAGCCTATGGTTTATCCAGTGGTCATGAATGGATGGGAGAGTTGGACTGTGAAGAAAGCTTAGTGCAAAAGAATTGATGTTTTTGAACTGTGGTGTTGATGAAGACTCTTGAGAGTCCCTTGAACTTCAAGGAGATCCAACCAGTCCATCCTAAAGGAGATCAGTCCTGGGTGTTCGTTGGAAGGACCAATACTGAATCTGAACTTCCAATACTTTGGCCATGTCATGTGAAGAGTTGACTCATTGGAAAAGACTGTGATGCTGGGAGGGATTGGAGGCAGGAGTAGAAGGGGATGACAGAGGATGGGATGTCTGGATGGCATCACCGACTCGATGGACGTGAGTTTGTGTGAACACCGGGAGTTCGTGATGGACAGGGAGGGTTGGTGTGCTGCAATTCATGGGGTCACAAAGAGTCGGACACGACTGAGTGACAGAACTGAACTGAACTGAAAGCTAAACTTATGGCCCAGGATCTGATCTATCCTGTAGAAGGTTCCGTGTGCACTTAAGATTAAGGTGAATTTCATTGTTTTGAGGTCAAATGTCCTATAGATATCCAGTTGATATAACTGGTCCATTGTATTATTTAAAGTTTCTGTTTCCTTTTTAATTTTCTGTTTATTTGATCTATCCATATGTGTGAGTGGGGTATTAAAGTTTCCCTCTATTATTGTGTTATTGTTAATTTCCACTTTCATACTTGTTAGCATTTGCCTTACATATTGTTCTGCTCCTGTGTTGGGCGCATATATATTAATAATTGTTATATCTTCTTGGATTGTTTCTTTGATCATTATGTAGTGTCCTTCTTTGTCTCTTTTCACAGCCTTTATTTTAAAGTCTATTTTATCTGAAATGAGTATTGCTACTCCTGCTGTCTTTTGGTCTGTATTTGCGTGGAGTATTTTTACCGGCCCTTCACTTTCAGTCTGTATGTGTCCCTTGTTTTGAGGTGGGTCTCTTGTAGACAACATTATAGAAGTCTTGTTTTTGTGTCTATTCTGCTAGTCTTTGTCTTCTGGTTGTGGCATTCAACTCATTTACATTTAAGGTAATTATTGATAACTATGATCCCATTGCCACTTACTTTATTGTTTTGCATTTGAGTTTATACACCCTTTCTGTGTTTCCTGTCTACAGAAGATCCTTTAGCATTTGTTGGAGAGCTGGTTTGGTGGTGCTGAATTCTCTCAGCTTGTGCTTGTCTGAAAAGCTTTTGATTTCTCCTTGATATCTGAATGAGATCCTTGCTGGGTACAGTACTCTGGGTTGTAAGATTTTCTCTTTCATCACTTTAAGTATGTCCTGCCATTCCCTTCTGGCCTGAAGAGTTTATATAGAAAGATCAGCTGTTATCCTTATGGGAATCTCCTTTTGTGTTTTTGTTTGTTTGTTTTTCCATTGCTGCTTTTAATGTTTGATCTTTGTTAATTTGATTTATATATGTCTTGGGGAGTTTCATGAGAAATGCTGGGCTGGAAGAAGCACAAGCTGGAATCAAGATTGCCGGGAGAAATATCAATAACCTCAGATATGCAGATGACACCACCCTTATGGCAGAAAGTGAAGAGGAACTAAAAGCCTCTTGATGAAAGTGAAAGAGGAGAGTGAAAAAGTTGGCTTAAAGCTCAACATTCAGAAAACGAAGATCATGGCATCCGGTCCCATCACTTCATGGGAAATAGATGGGGAAACAGTGGAAACAGTGTCAGACTTTATTTTGGGGGGCTCCAAAATCACTGCAGATGGTGACTGCAGTCATGAAATTAAAAGACGCTTACTCCTTGGAAGAAAAGTTATGACCAACCTAGATAGTATATTCAAAAGCAGAGACATTACTTTCCCAACAAAGTTCTGTCTAGTCAAGGCTATGGTTTTTCCAGTGGTAATGTATGGGTGTAAGAGTTGGACTCTGAAGAAAGTTGAGTGCCGAAGAATTGATGCTTTTGAACTGTGGTGTTGGAGAAGACTCTTGAGAGTCCCTTGGACTGCATGGAGATCCAACCAGTCCATTCTGAAGGAGATCAACCCTGGGATTTCTTTGGAAGGAATGATGCTAAAGCTGAAACTCCAGTTCTTTGGCGACCTCATGCAAAGAGTTGACTCATTGGAAAAGACTGATGCTGGAAGGGATTGGGGGCAGGAGGAGAAGGGGACGACAGAGGATGGGATGGCTGGATGGCAACACGGACTTGATGGACGTGAGTCTGAGTGAACTCCGGGAGTTGGTGATGGACAGGGAGGCCTGGCGTGCTGCCATTCATGGGGTCGCAAAGAGTCGGACACAACTGAGCGACTAAACTGAACTGAACTGAACTGGGGAGTTTTGCCTTGGGTTTATCTTGTTTGGGACTCTGGGTTTCCTGGACTTGGGTGACTATTTCCTTCCCCATTTAAGGGAAGTTTTCCACTATTATCTCCTCAAGTATTTTCTCATGGTTTTTCTTTTTGTCTTCTTCTTCTGGGACTGCTATGATTTTAATATTGGTGTGTTTAACATTGTCCCCGAGGTCTCTGAGGTTGTCCTCATTTCTTTTAATTCTTTTTTCTTTTTTTCTCTCTGCTTCATTTATTTCTACCATTCTATCTTCCACCTCACTTGTCCTATATTCTGCCTCCATTATTCTACTATTGGTTCCCTCCAGAGTTTCTTTTATCTCATTGATTGCATTATTCATTGTATATTGACTCTTTTTTATTTCTTCTAGGTCCTCATTAAACATTTCTTGCATCTTTTCAATCCTTGTCTCCAGGCTATTTATCTGTAACTCCATTTTGTTTTCAAGATTTTGGATCATTTTCACTATCATTATTTTGAGCTCTCTATCAGGTAGATTTCCTATCTCTTCCTCTTTTGTTTTGATTTG
Source organism: Ovis aries (assembly GCF_016772045.2). Lineage (NCBI taxonomy): Eukaryota > Metazoa > Chordata > Mammalia > Artiodactyla > Bovidae > Ovis > Ovis aries. The sequence continues at coordinate 91,639,048 of NC_056080.1, read as the reverse complement.
GTTGGCCTTTATCCTTTTCCTTTATCTGCTGAGTATCTCTGCCTTTTCATCTTGTTTATGTTGCTGTGTTTGGGGTGGCCTTTCCATATTATGTCAGTTTGTGGTTCCTCTTTATTGTGGAGGTTCCTCACTGTGGGTGGGGTTGGATGGGTGGCTTGCCAAGTTTTCCTGGTTAGGGAAGCTTGTGTTGGTGTTCTGGAAGGAAGAGATAGATTTATTTTCTCTGGAGTGCAATGAAATTTCCAGTAATGAATTTTGATATGTCATTGGGTTTGGTGTGACTTTGGGCAGCCTTTATATTGAAGCTCAGGGCTATGTTCCTGTGTTGCTGGAGGATTTATGTGGTATGTCTTGCTCTGGAACTTGTTAGCTCATGGGTGGTGCTTGGTTTCAGTGTAGCTATGTAGGCTTTTGATGAGCTATTATTGATTAATGTTCCCTGGAGTCAGGAGTTCTCTGGTGTTCTCAGGTTTTGGACTTAAGCCTCCTGCCTCTTGTTTTCAGTCTTATTCTTACTGTATCCTCAAGACTTCTCCATCTAAACAGCACCAATGATAAAACATCTAGGTTAATGATGAAAAGTTTCTCCACAGTGAGGGACACCTGGAGAGGTTCACAGAGTTATGTGGAGAAGAGTGAGAGAGCAGGGAGATAGAGGGGACCAGGAGGAGAAGAGGGGGGATCAAAATGGTAGAGAGCATGTTAGCCAGTAATCACTTCCCTATGTTCTCTTCACAGTCTGGACCCCTCAGAGATGTTCATGGAGTTACACAAAGGAGAAAAGAGGGAGGAAGGAGACAGAGGTGGCCTGGAGGAGAAAAGTTGGAATCAAAAGGAGGCGGTCAGATCCAGCCAGTAATCAGTTCCCTATGTGTTCTCCACAGCCAGGAACACACAAAGAGATTCACAGAGTTGGGTAGAGAAGAGAAGGGGGAGGGAGGAGATAGAGGTGATCTGGTGGAAAAAAGGAGATTCAAAGGGAGGAGACAGCAATCAAGCCAGTAATCTCACTCCCAAGTAAAAATGGGTACTGAAGATTGGGTTCTTAAAGCTACAAAATTGATAACAAATACCATAAAGCAAAGATTAAAAATCTAGAGTAGAAGTTAGATTCTCAAAAATACAATATTCAAAAAAGAAAATAATTTCACAAAAATTATAAAATATATATATGAAGTTTGCTTTAAAAATAGGGTCTTTTGCAGGGTAATGGTAGGTTATAAAAATGAAAATTAAAGGAATAATATAGGACTTAAAATTTAAAAAAAATAAAATTAAAAAAATGATAATAGTAAAAATATATCTAGGAATTTCTCTGAAGATTTTGTGGACAGTGTGGGGTCAGTTCATTTTCAGATAGTTCCTTGATCCAGCTTATACTTCTTCTCAAGATCTATGGTGCTAACTACAGAGTTTTAATCTGGTGCACCTGTTATTTCCAAAGTGGTTCCCTCTGTTTATTTTAGCTTCTTCTTTTTGCTGGTCTCTTCAGTGTCTAACTTCCACCCTGACACAAGGGGGCGATGGTGGTCACATTTTTAGGCTCACTTGTTCAGTTGTGCTGTGGGAAGGGAGGAACACTGCAAACAAATATCATTGGCATGTGTGGGGAGTGCTCACAGTGTTTCAACCAAACTGAGTTTGTCTGCTCACAGCGTGTATGCTTTCATGGTCTACAGTTCTCAGGCTCTAGGTTGCTCTGCCAGGAACTGTCTGAAGCAGGCCCTGGGTTGCCTGCACTTCCCAGGTCTAAGTCACTCAGGCTCAGGTTCTTGGGTTGTACAAATGTGCAGACTCAGTTGGGCCTACGTTTTGTGCCCTTACTGGGTCCGAGCAGCTCAGGAGACCAGGTGCTTGGCGAGTGCGGTCACCCCCAGGTGGGGGGTGCATCTTATTGCCTCCCCTGTCCCAGCTGTTTGGTTTTCTGGGTGTACAATGGACGCACCTTCTTAGGTGTGCTGTGTGTCTCTTCTGGAGGGCTAATCTCTGGCTGTGACCCTCCTGGCAGATGTCAACCATCCAGAATCCCAAGAACTCTTAGTTAGCAATGGAGCCTGCTTGCAGTTTGGTAGAGGATGCCTCTTTGGGGCCATGATTGCCCCTTTCTGGCTCTGGCTGCCCCCAACTGCCTGTCTCCAGTGGGGGATGCGCCGGTCCACAGCAGGCTAGCTCTGCTCAGTCCTTTGTTCTGTGAGCGGGCCTGGCAGTGTCAGATTAGGGCTTTCCACTGGATAGTTCTCTCTCTCTCTCTCTCTCTCTCTTTTTTTCTCTCTCTCTGTCTATCCCACAGTGTGAGTTGCTATCTCACATTAATTCCCTTAGACTGCCCTCGGGGCATTCAGGCCCAGTCCTTACCCTAAGCAATGCAGCCCGCACCTCCCTGTCCAGCCCCTTGCTTGCTAGTGGCGGATGTGAGCGTCTGGGCTGCTTCTCTGTTGGGAATTGCCTATAGGCACGTAATCTGTGGGGTTTATTTATTTATTTTTTCTCCCAGTTATGTTGCCCTCTGAGATCACAAGACTTGCCACAGACCCACCGGTGAGACTGTTTCCTGATGTTTGGAAACTTCTCTCTTTTTTAAGACTCCTTTCCTGGGTTGGATCTCTGTCCCTACCTCTTTTGTCTCTCTTTTCATCTTTTATATATTTTGTCCTATCTCCTTTCAAAGACAATGGGCTGCCTTTCTGGGTGCCTGATGTCCTCTGCCAGTATTCAGAAGTTTTTTTTTTTTTTTTTTTTTTTTTGTGAAATTTGCTCAGAATACAAATGTTCTTTCGATGAATTTGTGGGGGAGAAAGTGGTCTCCCCATCCTATTCTTCCTCCATCTTAGGACCGCCCCCCCTCAAATGTGCTTTTTGGTACACAGCCATGCTGGGGAGCTAGCCTAGTATACAATGATAACTGATATTGTAGGAGGAAACAACAAACCACCTATTCATTCTGCCCCATTAGACAGATGAGAGCTAAGACAGCACCTGGGGGGGGGGGGTCAATGGTTGGGGAGTGGGGCAGTGTCTAGACCATATCTGACTGGAGTGGTGCCTTCAAGAACTTAAGGTGTCAAAGAGTTTGAAGGACACAGAGAGAATCAAAATCAATAAATCCAAAAACTATAGGTAGATTATATATTTTAAAAGCCAAAAAACTACTAGGGGCTGAAAGTCAAGATTTGAGGGGCAGAGGGAATAAGAGTAAAAGGCAGAAGACAGAATAGGAAAGATGGCATGAAAAAAGTAGGAGAAATTACCAATTTTTTGTACCTGGCATTGTATTGCCTAGTGAACTGTCTTGTCTCAAAGTACCATGAAAGTGTAAATCTCTGTGATCAAAAGCCAGGCGCCTTTCTTGCTACCATGCTTTACACACTGCTAAACTAAGAGCTTCCCCAATGGCTCAGTGTTAAAGAATCTGCCTGGTTTAATTTCTAGTTTGGGAAGATAACCTGGAGGAGGAAATGGCAACCCACTCCAATATTCTTGCCTGGAAAATCCCATGGACAGAGGAGCCTGGCTATCTATAGTCTATGGGGTCGAAAAGAGTCAGACACGACTGAACATGTATGCAAACTTAAGTGTAATTATTCACAACCTACAATTCAGAAAACAGTGCACAGCTACTTAACAGAAGTGCCTGAACTGAAATCCATGAGTACTCATTTTGCAGAGCAATAATGATTTCAGTGACATGGTTTAGTATTCTTTATGTTGTTGGTTTTATCTTAATATAGAAATGGGTCACATTTATTGAACAGTCACTAGCTCCTAGACCTTTGTATACTAAATGCTTCCTATGCAATAACTCATATAATTCCCATAACAGCTTTTTGTGGTAGTTATTGTGCCTACTTTTCAGATGAGGAAACAAGTGAGGTGTCAGTGATAAATTGGAGAGCCAAGACACAGGCCTAGAGTTGTCTGGCTTTAGACTTCATTCTCTAGAGATAACTCAAATTTAATCTGCTTTCCAGTACACAGAGAGCAAGGATGACAACAAAAATTTCCTTACCATTTTAATTCAAACCTCCACATCCTTACTTTCCCACCTGGAGATAATGTACTTAATGGTAAAGATAGTACTGAAACTGTGAAATTATCTCCTTGATTGGGTATTATCTTGAAATAAAGATAAGATTAATGGTTTTTACCTTCAAGCTATATAATGAGCCATTCATATAAATATAAGTAATTAAATTTTAATTTGATTCTTAAACTTCACTGAAGCTAGATATATGACACTGGAAGGATGTCCTTTCCTGTAAGTAAGCCTCTCCCTGCATATTTATAACTTGGAAATGCCTACACTTTCCCTAAGTTTTGCCAGATTAGAAATGATAATTTTCAAAGTCCTTTCCTATAAGGCAGCACATGGAATCATCCAATATCTTTCTAGGCTGAGGGAGACTAGTTATTACATTTTTACTTAATAGATATGAAATTCAAAATTCAGGTAAAATTAAATAAGTTAAGCAAAAAAATAATTCAGATAAAAGTCATACTACTTAGGGCCAGAAATGGTGTTAAAGTTCCGTGTTTTGGCTTTTCATCTTAAGCTTTCTCCCAGGTAAGAAAATCAGTGATGGAGATATGCAAATCAATTTTTATGATAATTAAAGACAATTTAAATGATCACATACCAAAAATTAGTGAGACATTTCTGCATTTCTGAAATTTAATATCATAATTCTTTATATTGGCCTTCTAACATTTACCAGATGTATAACCAAGTTTAAGAGTCTTTGATTACATACTTTTGTCAATATGGTGATACATATTTATACTTATGGGGCATTATTCATTGAGTTTGCAGATTGTATGTTTGTTAATATTAACTAATAAACCACTATTAACTGTTTCTTCTTTGATATTATTATTTTGTTGATGATGATAATAAATAGCAAGTTTGTTTGACCATATGGCAGGTGGGAGATTTTTGTTGTCACCATTTGGAGCAAAGAAGATTTATAGTTGGATGTACTTTTTTTAGCATAGCAAAAATTATATTTTCAGACCCTTTAAATGAGTGAATTTTGAGCTGTAGATATGGGAAATACTATATTTATAATTATGTAAATGTGATCAGTACTAACACAATATGGTACTGTTTTGTTCTTGCAAAATAAAATTAGGTTGATATTGAAGCCCAAAAGTAACCATATTAATTCTCATTTGACTTTTTTTTACCTAAGAAACTTAAGATGTAAATAGATACATTCATATAAAAATGTAAAAAAATATTTTATGTAAAATTCTATCATATGAAAAATACTAGTGGCATAGTTACAGTTTAGAATTCCCTGATTTAGAATGTGTGATTTTAAAAAAGAAATCAACTCTTTAAATTTCAACATTTAAACATATAACATCTTAATAAAGGAAATAAATGTTTAACATTTAAATTCTGTGCCATATGTGGTGGAAAACTCAATGCAGCAACATGAACACATCTCCCAAACATATGCAGGCTTTAATCCACTTCACTCTTGCTGTTATGAAAATTTCTCTCCCGGCCACAGATGTATCAGAAGTAGAAACAACAGGTTAACTAACACAACCAGGCCTGAAATTAAGTATATGCTCATATTTAAAACAGTAGTCATTAACTTATGCTCCTGAAATTGATGAATACACATTCTGCGGTGATACAACATAAGATTAACTGTTAGGACTTCCAGTTAAAAATGGCAATTATGTGCATTTATCTATTTTCCTTCCTAGAAGACCAAAAAATTAATAAGAAAGGAATTTTTAAAATGACAACAGCAAATGAAACGGGAAGGGAATCAACAAAAAGTATTGATTCAGCAAATATCTAGAAGATGGTAAGCAGATAAAGGACTGATGACATAAAGCAGAGGAAGCCATAGCCTAGAAAATATGCAAAGGACCTATATTCAATGAGAAAACCTGTCTGTCAAGTTCAATTCCTGACAAAATTAGGACATAGAAATCCAGGTACAAAGGATATTATCTGTGGTATTTGCATCTGAAAACAAGAGAATTAAAAAGTATGAGGAACAGATGCACCCAACATGCAGAAAGATTCATTTATTTTTCTCTATTGTTTTTCTATTCTGTATGCCATTAATTTCTGGAATCTAATCATGGCTATTTTCTTCCATCTGTTTCCTTAAGGTTTATTCTTTCTTTTCCACTGTCTTAAGGTGAAAAGATACAATACTGATTTGAGATGTTACAGTTTTGAAAATATAGGCCTTTACAGCTACAAATTTCCCTCTATGTACTGCTTTAGAGGCACTCTATAAAATTTTACTATGCTATGTATTTTCATTCATCTCCAAGAACTAATTTCCTTTTGCTTTCCTTCTTTGGTTGGCTGGTTCCTGAAGAGTGTGCTGTTCTATTTCCATATATTTATTACTGTTTCAAATTTCTTTTTGTTATTAAATTGCAATTTCAATAAATTAGAGTGGGCAGAGGACATACATTGTTAGCATTATTAGCCATTTAAATTTACTAAGTTTTGGAGGCGGTCCTAAGATGGCGGAGGAATAGGACGGGAAGACCACTTTCTCCCTCACAAATTCCTCAAAAGAACATTTCAACGCTGAGCAAACTCCACAAAACAACTTCTGAATGCTGGCAGAGGACATCAGGCAACCAGAAAAGCAGACCATTGTCTTCAAAAACAGGTAGGAAAAAATATAAAAGACAAAAAATAGAGACAAAGGAGGTGGGGAGGGAGCTCTGTCCCGGGAAGGGAATTTTAAGAAGAGAGGTTTCCAAACACCAGGAAACACTCTCCCTGCCGAGTCTGTGGCGAGCCTTGGAAACACAGAGGGCAACATAACAGGAAGTAAAAATAAGTAAATAATTTAAACCAACAGATTACAAGCCCAACAGTAACTCCCCCAGCGCAAAAGCAGCACAGACGCCTGCATCCGCCACTAGCAAGTGGGGGCAGGGCAGGGAAGCGCAGGAGGCATGGGCTGCAGTGCTTTGTAAGAATCGGGCAGGAACACCCCACGCATAACCAGAACGATCTAACTTGGGCTAGCAAACCAGACTGTGGGATAGCTACCACGCGAAAAGCTCGAACATAAGACACCACCAGGACCACGGGCAGAACAAAGGACGGAACAGAAATAGCCGGCTGCAGACCATCCCCCGCCAGGGACAGGCAGCCAGAGCCATATGGGCTGGAAAGGGGCAATTGCAGCCCCGAAGACTTTACCTACCAAACTGCAAGCAGGCTTCTTTGCTAAGAATTCTGGGGGTGTTGGACAGTCACCATCTGCCTCACAAGGGGCGCCAGTGGTACACCCAGAAAACTGAGCAGCAAAGACAGAAAAGGTGACAAGTCGCAGCAACCACACTCGCTAAACTCCTGAGCTACTCGGACCTGGGAAGGGCACAAAACGCAGTCCCAACCGAATCTGTGCCTCTGAGGACTACCTGAGCGCCGAACCTGAGCGGCTTAGACCGGGGAGATGCACGCAGCCTAGGGCTAGCATCAGATTGTTCCTGGCTGAGCATCATAGAGCTGGAGCGGTTTGTGTGCCACGAGAAGGGACAGGTCCAGCGGGGCTGAGACACTGTGTGCACATGACAGTGCTATTTGTTTGTAGCATCCCCCCCTCCCCACAGCGCAACTGAACTAGTGAGCCTAAAAAAACAGCAAACAGAAGTTAAACAGAGGGAACCGCCTTGAAAGTGACCCCACACTGACCACAACATCAGAGAAGGGCCAGATATATATTTTTCTTTCTTTTCCTTTCCTTTTTTCTATTTTTTTAAATTGCTAAATCTTCTATTTCTCTTCTAATTTTTATTTCTATAACCTACTATTACTTAAAAAAAAAAGACTCCATTTTTTAAGGCAAACACCATATATAGTCTTTCTGTGGTTGTTGTTGGTGTTTTTTAATAATTCTTGTGGCTTTTTTTCTTTCTTTTTTCTTTTCTTTTCTTTTTTTTCTTTTCTTTTTCTTTTTTCTTTTTTCCTTCTGCTTTTCTTTAATATTGTATTTTGAAAATCCAACCTCTACTCTTGATTTTTAATCTTTGCTTTTTTGTTTCTCGTTGTCAATTTTGTACTTTTAAAAACCCAAACTTCACTACCCAATTTTACCTGAGAGCGAGATTACTGGCTTGACCACTCTCTCCTCCTTTGGACTCTCCCTTTTCTCCACCAGGTGGCCTCTGTCTCTTTCCTCCCCCATCTCTTCTCTATCCAACTCTGTGAATCTCTGTGTGTTCCAGACGGTGGAGAACACCTAAGGAACTGGTTACTGGCAGGATTTGTCTCTCTCCTTTTCATCCCTCTCTAATCCTCCTGGCCACCTCTGTCTACTTCCTCCCTCTCCTCTTCCCTGTATAACTCCATGAATACCTCTGAGCAGTCCAGACTATGGAGCACACATAAGGAAGTGACTACTGGCTAGCTTGCTCTCTCCTCTTTTGATCTCACCGCATCTCATTCCAGTCACCTCTAACTACCCCCTCCCTCTTCTCTTCTCCATGTAACACAGTGAACCTCTCTGGATGTCCCTCAAGGTGGAGAAACTTTTCATCTTTAACCTAGATGTTTTATCATCGGTGCTTTATAGATGGAGAAGTTTAGAGGCTACTGTAAAAATAAAACTGAAAACCAGAAGCAGGAGGCTTAAGTCCAAAGCCTGAGAACATCAGAGAACTCCTGAATTCAGGGAACATTAAGCAATAGGAGCTCATCAAACGCCTCCATACCTACACTGAAACCAAGCTCCACACAAGGACCAACAAGTTCCAGAGCAAGACATACCACACAAATTTTCCAGCAACACAGGAACACACCCCTGAGCTTCAATATACAGGCAGCTCAAAGTTACTCCAAAACATCTGACATCTCATAACCCATTATTGGTCACTCCACTGCACTCCAGAGAGAAGAAACCCAGCTCCACCCACCAGAATTCCAACACAAGCCTCCCTAACCAGGAAACCTTGATAACCACTGATACAACCCCACCCACAGTGAGGAAGCTCCATAATAAAGAGAACTCCACAAATTACCAGATTATAAAAAGGCCACCCCAAATGCAGCAATATAACCAAGATGAAGAAATAGAGGATTACTCAGCAGGTAAACGAACCAGAGAAATGCCCACCAAACCAAACAAAAGAGGAAGAGATAGGGAATCTACCTGAGAAAGAATTCTGAATATTGATAGTGAAAATGATCCAAAATCTTGAAATCAAAATGGAATCACAGATAAATAGTCTAGAGACAAGGATTGAGAAGATGCAAGAAAGGTTTAACAAGGACCTAGAAGAAATAAAAAAGAGTCAAAATATAATGAATAACGCAACAAGTGAGATCAGAAATACTCTGGAGGCAACAAACAGTAGAATAATGGAGGCAGAAGATAGGATTAGTGAAATAGAAGATAGAATGGTAAAAATAAATGAATCAGAGAGGAAACAAGAAAAACGAATTAAAAGAAATGAGGACAATCTCAGAGACATCCAGGACAATATGAAATGCTCCAACATTCGAATTGTAGGAGTCCCAGAAGAAGAAGACAAAAAGAAAGACCATGAGAAAATCCTTGAGGAGATAATAGTTGAAAACTTCCCTAAAATGGGGAAGGAAATAATCACCCATGTCCAAGAAACCCAGAGAGTCCCAAACAGGATAAACCCAAGGCGAAACACCCCAGACACATATTAATCAAATTAACAAAGATCAAACACAAAGAACAAATATTAAAAGCAGCAAGGGAAAAACAACAAATAACACACAAGGGGATTCCCGTAAGGATACCAGCTGATCTTTCAATAGAAACACTTCAAGCCAGGAGGGAATGACAAGACATACTTAAAGTGATGAAAGAAAATAACCAACAGCCCAGATTACTGTACCCAGCAAGGATCTCATTCAAATGCGAAGGAGAAATCAAAAGCTTTACAGACAACCAAAAGCTGAGAGAATTCAGGACCACCAAACCAGCTCTCCAATAAATGTTAAAGGATATTCTCTAGAAAGGAAACACAAAGAGGGTGTATAAACCTGAACCCAAAACAATAAATAAATGGTAACAGGATCATATTTATCAATAATTACCTTAAACGTAAATGGGTTAAATGCCCCAACCAAAAGGCAATGACTGGCCGAATGGATACAAAACAAGACCCCTCTATATGCTGCTTACAAGAGACCCACCTCATAACAAGGGACACATACAGACTGAAAGTGAAGGGCTGGAAAAAGATATTCCATGCAAATAGAGACCAAAAGAAAGCAGGAGTAGCAATACTCATATCCGATAAAATAGACTTTAAAACAAAGGCTGTGAAAAGAGACAAAGAAGGCCACTACATAATGATCAAAGGATCAATCCAAGAAGAAAATATAACAATTATAAATATATATGCACCCAACATAGGAGCACCACAATATGTAAGACAAATGCTAATAAGTATGAAAGGGGTAATTAACAATAACACAATAATAGCGGGAGACTTTAATACCCTACTCACACCTATGGACAGATTAACTAAACAGAAAATTAACAAAGAAATGCGAACTTTAAATGACACATTAGACCAGTTAGACCTAATTGATATCTATAGGACATTTCACCCCAAAACAATGAATTTCACCTTTTTCTCAAGTGCACATGGAACCTTCTCCAGGATAGATCACATCCTGGGCCATAAATATAACCTTGATAAATTAAAAAAAATCGAAATCATTCCAAGCATCTTTTCTGACCATAATGCATTAAGATTAGATCTCAATTACAGGAGAAAAACTATTAAAATTCCAACATATGGAGGTTGAACAACACACTTCTGAATAACCAACAAATCACAGAAGAAATCAAAAAAGAAATCAAAATATGCATAGAAACTAATGAAAATGAAAACACAACAACCCAAAACCTGTGGGACACTATAAAAGCAGTGCTAAGAGGAAAGTTCATAGCAATACAGGCATACCTCAAGAAACAAGAAAAAAGTCAAATAAATAACCTAACTCTACAACTAAAGCAACTAGAAAAGGAAGAACTGGAGAACCCCAGAGTTAGTAGAAGGAAAGAAATCTTAAAAATTAGGGCAGAAATAAATGCAAAAGAAACAAAAGAGACCATAGCAAAAATCAACAAAGCCAAAAGCTGGTTCTTTGAAAGGATAAATAAAATTGACAAACGATTACCCAGACTCATCACAAAACAGAGGGAGAAAAATCAAGTCAATAAAATTAGAAATGAAAATGGAGAGATCACAACAGACAACAGAGAAGTACAAAGGATCATAAGAGACTACCATCAGCAATTATATGCCAATAAAATGGACAACGTGGAAGAAATGGGCAAATTCTTAGAAAAGTACAATTTTCCAAAACTGAACCAGGAAGAAATAGAAAATCTTAACAGACCCATCACAAGCACGGAATTTGAAACTGTAATCAGAAATCTTCCAGCAAACAAAAGCCCAGGTCCAGACGGCTTCACAGCTGAATTCTACGAAAAATTTCGAGAAGAGCTAATACCTATCTTACTCAAACTCTTCCAGAAAATTGCAGAGGAAGGTAAACTTCCAAACTCTTTCTATGAGGCCACCATCACCCTAATAACAAAACCTGAAAAAGATGCCACAAGGAAAGAAAACTCCAGGGTAATATCACTGATGAACATAGATGAAAAATCCTCAACAAAATTCTAGCAATCAAAATCCAACAACACATTAAAAAGATCATACACCATGACCAAGTGGGCTTTATCCCAGGGATGCAAGGATTCTTCAGTATCCACAAATCAATCAATGTAATTCACCACATGAACAAATTGAAAACTAAAAACCATAAGATTATCACAATAGATGCAGAGAAGGCCTTTGACAAAATTCAACATCCATTTATGATAAAAACTCTCTAGAAAGCAGGAATAGAAGGAACATACCTCAACATAATAAAAACTATAGATGACAAACCCACAGCAAACATTATCCTCAATGGTGAAAAACTGAAAGCATTTCCCCTAAAGTCAGGGACAAGACAATGGTGCCCACTTTCACCACTACTATTCAACATAGTTCTGGAAGTTTTGGCCACAGCAATTAGAGCAGAAAAGGACATAAAAGGAATACAAATTGGAAAAGAAGTAAAACTCTCACTGTTTGCAGATGACATGATCCTCTACATAGAAAACCCTAAACATTCACCAGAAAATGACTAGAGCTAATCAGTGACTATAGTAAAGTTGCAGGATATAAAATCAACACACAGAAATCCCTTGCATTTCTATACACTAATAACGAGAAAGTAGAAAAAGAAATTAAGGAAACAATTCCATTCACCATTGCAACGAAAAGAATAAAATACTTAGGAATATATCTACCTAAAGAAACTAAAGACCTATATATCGAAAACTATAAAACATTGATGAAAGAAATCGAAGAGGACACTAATGGAGAAATATACCATGTTCATGGATCAGAAGAATCAGTATAGTGAAAATGTGTATACTACCCAAAGCAATTTACAAATTCAATGCAATCCCTATCAAGCTACCAGGGATATTTTTCACAGAACTAGAACAAATAATTTCAAGATTTGTATGGAAATACAACAAACCTCGAATAGCCAAAGCAGTCTTGAGAAAGAAGAATGGAACTGGAGGAATCAACTTGCCTGACTTCAGGCTCTACTACAAAGCCACAGTCATCAAGATAGTATGGTATTGGCACAAAGACAGACATATAGATCAATGGAACAAAATAGAAAGCCCAGAGATAAATCCACACACATATGGACACCGTATCTTTGACAAAGAAGGCAAGAATATACAATGGAGTAAAGACAATCTCTTTAACAAGTGGTGCTGGGAAAACTGGTCAACCACTTGTAAAGGAATGAAACTAGATCACTTTCTAACACCGCACAGGAAAATAAACTCAAAAATGGATTAAAGATCTAAATGTAAGACCAGAAACTATAGAACTCCTAGAAGAGAACATAGGCAAAACACTCTCTGACATAAATCACAGCAGGATCCTCTATGATCCACCTCCCAGAATTCTGGAAATAAAATCAAAAATAAACAAATGGGATCTAATAAAAATTAAAAGCTTCTGCACAACAAAGGAAACTATAAGCAAGGTGAAAAGACAGCCTTCTGAATGGGAGAAAATAATAGCAAATGAAGAAACTGACAAACAACTAATCTCAAAAATATACAAGCAACTTATGTAGCTCAATTCCAGAAAAATAAATGACCCAATCAAAAAATGGGCCAAAGAACTAAATAGACATTTCTCCAAAGAAGACATACGGATGGCTAACAAACACATGAAAAGATGCTCAACATCACTCATTATTAGAGAAATGCAAATCAAAAACACAATGAGGTACCACTTCACACCAGTCAGAATTTCTACGATCCAAAAATCTGCAAGCAATAAATGCTGGAGATGGTGTGGAGAAAAGGGAACCCTCCTACACTGTTGGTGGGAATGCAAACTAGTACAGCCACTATGGAGAACAGTGTGGAGATTCCTTAAAAAATTGCAAATAGAACTGCCTTATGACCCAGCAATCCCACTGCTAGGCATACACACCGAGGAAACCAGAATTGAAAGAGACACATGTACCCCAATGTTCATCACAGCACTGTTTCTAATAGCCAGGACATGGAAGCAACCTAGATGTCCATCAGCAGATGAATGGATAAGAAAGCAGTGGTACATATACACAATGGAGTATTACTCAGCCATTAAAAAGAATGCATTTGAATCAGTTCTGATGAGATGGATGAAACTGGAGCCGATTATAAAGAGTGAAGTAAGCCAGAAAGAAAACCACCAATATAGTATACTAACACATATATATGGAATTTAGAAAGATGGCAATGATGACCCTGTATGCAAGACAGCAAAAAGACACAGATGTGTATAGTGGACTTTTGGACTCAGAGGGAGAGGGAGAGGGTGGGATGATGTGGGAGAATGGCTTTGAAACATGTATACTATCATGTAAGAATCAAATCGCCAGTCTATGTCCGATGCAGGATACAGCATGCTTGGGGGCTGGTGCATGGGGATGGCCCAGAGCGATGTTATGGGGAGGGAGGTGGGAAGGGGGTTCATGTTTGGGAACGCATGTACACCCGTGGTGGATTCATGTCAATGTATGGCAAAACCAATACAATATTGTAAAGTAAAATAAAAATTAAAAAAAAAATAAATTTACTAAGTTTTGTTTTATGGCATAAGTATGGTCTATCCTGCAGAATGTTTCATGTGCAGTCAAGAATAATGACCTTTTTATTGTTATGTAGTAGACTGTTCTATATATCTATGTCAAATTGGCTTATCTAGGTCTTTTTTGGCTTTGGAAAAGACCCTCATGCTGGGAAAGATTGAAGACAATAGGAGAAGGGGGCAGCGGAGGATAAGATGGTTGGATGGCATCATCAACTCAATGGATAAATTTGAGCAAACTCTGGAAGATAGTGAAGGGCAGAGGAGACTGGCATGCTCTAGTCCATGGGGTCGCAAAGGGTTAGACACGACTTTGTGACCTAACTGGCTGTTTTATCCGTTAATGAAAATAGAGTCCTGAAGTCTTCAACTATTATTGTTGAATCATCTACCTTACACTTTATTCCTGTCAGTTTTGTTTCATGTACTCTACATTTCTGTTTTTAGATGTGTATGTGATTAAAACTGTCATACCTGTCACATGGAATCATTTTTTTATGTTACTACAAAATGTCCTAATATTCCTTTTAAAGGCTACTTGTTTCTGGTATCACTATAACCATTACAGGTTTCTTGTGGTTCTCACTTTTCTCCTATTTTATAATCTAGGAGTTTCACAGTTTTGAATTTTACAATTAGGTCTGTGATCCATTTTGAGTACATTTGCATGTAAAATCTATGTCTAGCTTAACTTCTTTGCCTGTGGATGTCCTAAGTTTCCTCAATTGCATTATTTTTACTCCTTTGTCAAAGATCAGTTCCGTTCAGTTCAGTCACTCAGTCGTGTTCAACTCTTTGAGACTCCATGAACCACAGCACGCCAGGTGTCCCTGTCCATCACCAACTCCAAGAGTCCACCCAAACCCATGTCCATTGAGTCGGTTATGTCATCCAACCATCTTCTCAGTCGTCCCCTTTTCCTCCTGCTCACAGTCTTTCCCAGCATCAGGGTATTTTCAAATGAGTCAACTCTTTGCATCAGGTGGCCAAAGTATTGGAGTTTCAACTTCAACATCAGTACTACCAATGAACAATCAGGACTGATCTCCTTTAGGATGGACTAGTTGGATCCCCTTGCAGTCCAAGGGACTCTCAAGAGTCTTCTCCAACACCACAGTTCAAAACATCAATTCTTTGGCACTCAGTTGTCTTTATACTCTGACTCTCACATCCATACATGACCACTGGAAAAACCATAGCCTTGACTAGACAGAACTTTGTTGGGAAAGTAATGTCTCTGCTCTAGGTTGGTTATAACTTTCCTTCTGAGGAGTAAGCATCTTTTAATTTCATGGCTGTAATCACCATTTGCAGTGATTTGGGAGCCCCCCCAAAATAAAGTCTGACACTCTTTCCACTGTTTCCCCATCTATTTGCCATGAAGTGATGGGACTGGATATCATGATCTTTGTTTTATGAAAGTTGAGCTTTAAGCCAACTTTTTCACTCTCCTCTTTCACTTTCATCAAGAGGCTCTTTAGTTCTTCTTCACTTTCTGCCATACGGGTGGTGTCATCTGCATATCTGAGGTTATTGATATTTCTCCCAGCAATCTTGATTCCAGATGGTGCTTCCTCCAGCCAAACATTTCTCATGAATATAAGTTAAATAAGCACGGTGACAATATACAGCCTTGACATACTCCTTTTCCTATTTGGAACCAGTCTGTTGTTCCATTTCCAGTTCTGACTGTTGCTTCCTGACCTGCATACAGGTTTCTCAAGAGGCAGGTCTGATGCTCTAGTATTCCTATCTCTTTCAGAATTTTCCACAGTTTATTGTGATCCACACAGTCAAAGGCTTTAGCATAGTCAATAAAGCAAAAATAAATGTTTTTCTGGATCTCTCTTGCTTTATTGATGGTCTAGCGGATGTTGGCAATTTGATCTCTGGTTCCTCTGCCTTTTCTAAAACCAGCTTAAACATCTGGAAGTTCATGGTTCACATATTGCTGAAGCTTGGCTTGGATAATTTTGAGCATTACTTTACTAGCATGTGAGATGAGTGGAATTGTGTGGTAGTTTGAGCATTCTTTGGCATTGCCTTTCTTTGGGATTGGAATGAAAACTGACCTTTTCCAGTCCTGTGGGAACTGCTGGGTTTTCCAAATTTTCTGACATATTGAGTGCAGCACTCTCATAGCATCATCTTTCAGGATTTGAAATAGCTCAACTGGAATTCCATCACCTCCACTAGCTTTGTTCATAGTGATGCTTTCTAAGGCCCACCTGACTTCACATTCCAGGATGTCTAGCTCTAGGTGAGTGATTGCACCATCGTGATTATGTGGGTCTTGAAGACCTTTTTTGTAAGGTTCTTCTGTGTATTCTTACCACCTCTTCTTAATATCTTCTTCTTCTGTTAGGTCCCTACTATTTCTGTCCTTTATTGTGCGCATCTTTGCATGAAATTTTCCCTTGGTATCTCTAATTTTCTTGATGAGATCTCTAGTCTTTCCCATTCTATTGTTTTCCTCTATTTCTTTGCATTGATCTCTAAGGAAGCCTTTATTATCTCTCCTTGCTATTCTTTGGAACACTGCATTCAAATGGGGGTATCTTTTCTTTTCTTCTTTGCTTTTCTCTTCCCTTCTTTTCACAGGTATATGTAAGGCCTCCTCAAAAAGCCATTTTGGTTTTTTTTTTTTTTGCACTTTTTTCCTTGGGGATGGTGGGTTTTCTTTTTTGTTTTAGTTTTTTTTTTTTTTTTAATATTTGTGTGTTAGTCACTCAGTCGTGCCCGACTCTTTGTGACCCCATGGACTGCTATCCACCAGGCTCTTCTGTCCATGAGATTTTCCAGGCAAGGATACTGGAGTGGGTTGCCATTTCCTGCTCGAGGGGATCTTCCCAACCCAGGGATCGAACCTGGGTCTCTTGCACTGCAGGCAAATTCTTTACCGACTGAGCTACAAAGGAAGCTTATATATATATATATATATATATATATATGTATGTATATATATTTAATTGGAGGCTAATTATTTCATATTGTATTGGTTTTGACATACGTCAACATGAATCCACCATGGGTGTGCACGTGTTCCCCATCCTGAATCCCCCTACCACTTCCCTCACCATACCATCCCCCTGGGTCATCCCAGTGTACCAGCCCCGAGCATGCTGCATCATGCATTAAACCTGGACTGGCGATCTTGATTGCTGTCTCATGTATAATGTCACAAACCTCCATCTATAGTTCAACAGGCACTCTATCAGATCTAGTCTCTTAAATCTATTTCTTACTTCCACTTTATAGTCGTAAGGGATTTGATTTAGGTCATACCTGAATGCTCTAGTGGTTTTCTCCACTGTCTTCAATTTCATTCTGAATTTGGCAATAAGGAGTTCATGATCTGAGCCACAGTCAGCTCCCAGTCTTGTCAAAGATCAGTTGGCTATATTTATGTGGGTCTATACCTGGGCTCTCTATTCTGTTTCACGGACCTATTTGTCTATTCTTTTGCCAATACTACACTGTCTCAACAGCTTTCTGTATGTGTTAACTCAGGTAATGTCTGTCCTACAACTTTTGTCTTTCTTCAGTGCTCTGTTTGAATACCTTAGAATAGACTTTTGAATCAGTTTGTTGACATCCACAAAATCATTTGCTGGGATGTTGACTGAGATTGCATTGACTTTATGAATCAAATTTGGAATAATTGAAATTTTGACAATATTGGGTCTTCCTATCCATGAACATTGAATATCTCCTCATTTAAAAAAAGTGACTGGCTTGTTAACATTAGCATTGTATCTGCAACCATCTATAATTACTTAGTTCCGAAAGGTTTTATTTTAATATAAAATCAAGTCTTTCACATTTTCTACATATTGAATGGATTATAATGTCATATGTGAACAGTTTTATTTCTTCTTTTGCAATCTATATATATTTTATTCCCTTTTTTTGTCATATTGAATTTGCTAGAACTTTTAGTACAGTGTTGAAAAAGTGAGGTAAGATGGGACTAATGTAGCATGTTAATTTTTTAAATTTTTTAATTATTTTAATATAAATTTATTTATTTTAATTAGAGGATAATTACTTTACAATATTTTATTGGTTTTGCCATACATCAACATGAATCTGGCATGGGTGTACACGTTTTCCCCATCCTGAACACATTTCCTCCTCCATTTCCCCCTCCCACATCCGTCCCCATACCATCCCTCTGGGTCATCCCAGAGCAAGAGCCCCGAGCATCCTGTATCATGCATGGAACCTGGACTGGTGATACATTTCACATATGATATTACACATATTTCAATGCCATTCTCCCAAATCATCCCACCCTCGCCCTCTCCCACAGAGTCCAAAAGACTGTTCTATACATCTGTGTCTCTTTTGCTGTCTCTCATACAGGGTTATCACTACAATCTTTCTAAATTCCATATATATGTGTTAGTATACTGTATTGGTGTTTTTCTTTCTGGCTTATTTCACTCTGTATAATAGGCTCCAGTTTCATCCACCTCCTTAGAATTGATTCAAATGTATTCTTTTTAATGGCTGCGTAATACTCCATAGTGTATATGTACCACAGCTTTCTTATTCTTTCGTCTGCTGATGGTCATCTAGGTTGCTTCCATGTCCTGACTATTATAAATAGTGCTGCGATGAAAAGTGGGGTACATGTGTCTCTTTTAATTCTGGTTTCCTTGGTGTGCATGCCCAGCAGTGAGATAGCTGGGTCATATAGCAGTTCTATTTCCAGGTTTTTAAGGAATCTCAACACTGTTCTCTAAAGTGGCTGTACTAGTTTGCATTCCCACCAACAGTGTAAGAGAGTTCCCTTTTCTCCACACCCTCTCCAGCATGTGTTGCTTGTAGACTATTGGATAACAGTCATTCTGACTGGCATGAGATGGTACCTCATTGTGGTTTTAATTTGCATTTCTAGGATAATGAGTGATGTTGAGCATCTTTTCGTATGTTTGTTAGCCATCTTTATGTCTTCTTTGGAGAAATGTCTATTTAGTTCTTTGGCCCATTTTTGATCGGGTTTTTATTTTTCTGAAATTGAGCTGCAGGAGTGGCTTGTATATTTTTGAGATTAATTCTTTGTCAGTTGCTTCTTTGGCTATTATTTTCTCCCATTCTAAAGGCTGTCTTTTCACCTTGCTATAGTTTCCTTTCTTGTGCAGAAGCTTTTAATTTTAATTAGGTCTCAATTATTTATTTTTGCATTTATTTCCAATATTCTGGGAACTGGTCATAGAGGATCCTGCTGTGATTTATGTTGGAGATTGTTTTGCCTATGTTCTCCTCTAGGAGTTTTATAGTTTTTGGTCTTACGTTTAGATATTTAATACATTCTGAGTTTATTTTTGTGTATGGTGTTAGAAAATGTTCTAGTTTGTTTCTTTTACAAGTAGTTGACCAGTTTTACCAGCACCACTTGTTAAAGAGTTTGTCTTTTCTCTATTGTATATTCTTGCCTCCTTTGTCAAAGATAAGGTGCCCATAGGGGAGTGGGTTTATCTCTGGGCTTCCAGTTTGTTCCATTGACCTATATTTCTGTCTTTGTGCCAGTACCATACTGTCTTGAAGACTGTGGCTTTGTAAGAGCCTCAAGTCAGGCAGGTTGATTCCTCCAGTTCCACTCTTCTTTCTAAAGATTACTTTGGCTATTCAAGGTTTTTTATATTTCCATCAGTTCAGTTACTCAGTCATGTCCGACTCTTTGTGACCCCATTAATAGCAGCAAGCCAGGCCTCCCTGTCCATCACCATCTACCGGAGTTCACTCAGACTCACATCCATCGAGTCCGTGATGCCATCCAGTCATCTCATCCTTGGTCGCCCACTTCTCCTCCTGCCCCCAATCCCTCCCAGCCTCAAAGTCTTTTCCAATGAGTCAACTCTTCGCATGAGGTCGCCAAAGAACTGGAGTTTCAGCTTTAGCATCATTCCTTCCAAAGAAATCCCAGGGTTGATCTCCTCCAGAATGGACTGGTTGGATCACCTTGCAGTCCAAGGGACTCTCAAGAGTCTTCTCCAACACCACAGTTCAAAAGCATCAATTCTTCAGCGCTCAGCCTTCTTCACAGTCCAACTCTCACATCCGTACATGACCACAGGAAAAACCATAGCCTTGACTAGACGGACCTTAGTTGGCAAAGTAATGTCTCTGCTTTTGAATATGCTATCTAGGTTGGTCATAACTTTTCTTCCAAGGAGTAAGCGTCTTTTAATTTCATGGCTGCAGTCACCATCTTCAGTGATTTTGGAGCCCCCCAAAATAAAGTCTGACACTGTTTCCACTGTTTCCCCATCTATTTCCCGTGAAGTGATGGGACCGGATGCCATGATCTTTGTTTTCTGAATGTTGAGCTTTAGGCCAACTTTTTCGCTCTGCTCTTTCACTTTCATCAAGAGGCTTTTTCATTTCTCTTCACTTTCTGCCATAAGGGTGGTGTCATCTGCATATCTGAGGTTATTGATATTTCTCCCGGCAATCTTGATTCCAGCTTGTGTTTCTTCCAGTCCAGCATTTCTCATGATGTACTCTGCATAGAATTTAAATAAGCAGGGTGACAATATATAGCCTTGACGTACTCCTTTTCCTATTCGGAACCAGTCTGTTGTTCCATGTCCAGTTCTAACTGTTGCTTCCTGACCTGCATACAGGTTTCTCAAGAGGCAGGTTAGGTGGTCTGGTATTTCCATCTCTTTCAGAATTTTCCACAGTTTACTATGATCCACACAGTCAAAGGTTTTGGCATAGTCAATAAAGCAGAAAGAGATGTTTTTCTGGAACTCTCTTGCTTTTTCCATGATCCAGTGGATGTTGGCAATTTGATCTCTGGTTCCTCTGCCCTTTCTAAAACCAGGTTGAACATCAGGAAGTTCACGGTTCACGTATTGCTGAAGCTTGGCTTGGAGAATCTTGAGCATTACTTTACTAGCATGTGAGATGAGTGCAATTGTGTGGTAGTTTGAGCATTCCTTGGCATTGCCTTTCTTTGGGATTGGAATGAAAACTGACCTTTTCCAGTCCTGTGGCCACTGCTGAGTTTTCCAAATTTGCTGGCATATTGAGTGTAGCACTTTCACAGCATCATCTTTCAGGATTTGAAATAGCTCCACTGGAATTCTATCACCTCCACTAGCTTTGTTCGTAGTGATGCTTTCTAAGACCCACTTGACTTCACATTCCAAGATGTCTGGCTCTAGATTAGTGATCACATCATCATGATTATCTGGGTCGTGAAGATCTTTTTTGTATACAGTTCTTCCGTGTATTCTTACCACTTCTTCTTAATATCTTCTGCCTTTGTGAGGTCCTTACAATTTCTGTCCTTTATCGAGCCCATCTTTGAATGAAATGTTCCTTTGGTATCTCTTATTTTCTTGAAGAGATCTCTAGTCTTTCCCATTCTGTTGTTTTCCTCTATTTATTTGCATTGATCGCTGAAGAAGGCTTTCTTATCTCTTCTTCCTATTCTTTGGATCACTGCATTCAGATGCTTATATCTTTCCTTTTCTCCTTTGCTTTTCACCTCTCTTCTTTTCACAGCTATTTGTAAGGCCTCCCCAGACAGCCATTTTGCTTTTTTGCATTTCTTTTCCATGGGGATGGTCTTGATCCCTGTTTCCTGTACAATGTCACGAACCTCATTCCATAGTTCATCAGGCAGTCTGTCTATCAGACCTAGGCCCAATTATTTGTTTTAGCTCTGTGAAAATACCGTTGGTAGCTTTATAGGGATTGCATTCAATCTATAGATTGCTTGGGGGGTATATTCATTTTCAATATATTGATTATTCTGATCCATGAACACAGCATATTTCTCCATCTGTTTAGTGTCCTCTTTGATTTCTTTCACCAGTGTTTTATAGTTTTCTATTTATAGCTCTTGTCTCTTTAGGTAGATATGTTCCTAAGTATTTTATTATTTTTATTACAATGGTGAATGGAATTGTTTCCTTAATTTCTTTGTCTATTTTCTCATTATTATTGTATAGGAATGCAAGGGAATTATTTGTGTGGGTTTTATATCCTGCAACATTACTGTATTCATTGATTAGCTCTAGTAATTTCTGGTGGAGTCTTTAGGGTTTTCTATGTAGAGGATCATGTCATCTGCAAACAGTGAGAGTTTTTCTTTTCCAGTCCAGATTCCTTTTATTTCTTTTTCTGCTCTGATTGCCCTGGTCAGTTCTTCCAAACTATTTTGAGTAGTAGTGGTGAAAGTGGGCACCCTTGTCTTGTGCCTGACTTTAGGGGAAATGCTTTTAATTTTTCTCCATTGAGGATAATGTTTGCTGTGGGTTTGTCATCTATAGCTGTTATTATTTTGAGGTATGTTCCCTCTATTCTTGCTTTCTGGAGGGTTTTTATCATAAATTGATGTAGGATTTTGTCAAAGGCTTTCTCTGCATCTATTGAGATAATCATATGGCTTTCATTTTTCAGTTTGTGCGGATATTGAAGAATCCTTGCATCCCTAGGATAGAGCCCACTTGGGCAAGATGTATGATCTTTTTAATGTGTTCTTGATTCTGATTGCAGGAATTTTGTTAAGGATATGTTCATCTATGTTCATCAGTGATATTACCCTGGAGTTTTCTTTTTTAATGGCATCTTTGTCAGGTTTTGGTATTAAGGTGATGGTGGCCTCATAAAATGAGTTTGGGAGCTTACTTTCGTCTGCAATTTTCTGGAAAAGTTTGAATAGGATAAGTGTTATCTCTTCTGTAAATTTTTGGTAGAATTCAGTTGTGAAGCTGTCTGGACCTGGGCTTTTGTTTGCTGGAAGATTTCTGATTAGTTTCCATTTCCATGCTTTTGATGGGTCTGTTAAGATTTTCTATTTCTTCCTGGTTCAGTTTTGGAAAGTTGTACTTTTCTAAGAATTTGTCCATTTCTTCCAAGTTGTCCATTTTATTGGCATATAATCACTGATAGTAGTCTCTTATGATCCTTTGTATTCCCGTGTTGCCGGTTGTGGTCTTTCCATTCTCATTTCTCACTTTATTGATTTGATTTTTCTCCCTTTGTTTCTTGTTGAGTCTGGTTAATGGTTTGTCAATTTTACTTACTGTCACAAAGAACCATCTTTTTGCTTTGTTGATTTTTGCTATGGTCTCTTTTGTTTCTTTTGTATTTATCTCTGCCCTAATTTTTAGATTTCTTTCCTTCTACTAACGCTGGGGTTCTCCATTTCTTCCTTTTCTATTTGCTTTAGGTGTAGAGTTAGGTTATTTATTTGACTTTTTTCTTGTTTCTTGAGCTATGCCTGTATTGCTATGAACCTTCCCCTTAGCACTGCTTTTAGAGTGCCCCACAGGTAGTGAGTTGTTGTGTTTTCATTTTCATTCGTTTCTATGCATATTGTAATTTCTTTTTTATTTCTTTTGTGATTTGTTGGTTATTCAGCAGCATGTTATTTAGCCTCCACATGTTGGAATTTATAATATTTTTTCTCCTGTAATTGAGGTCTAATCTTACTTCATTGTGGTCAGAAAAGATTCTTGGAATGATTTCAATTTTTTTGAATTTACCAAGGCTAGATTTATGGCCCAGGATGTGATCTATCTTGGAGAAGGTTCCGTGGGCACTTGAGAAAAAGGTGAAATTCATTGTTTGGTGGTGAAATGTCCTATAGATATCAATTAGGTCTAACTGGTTTATTGTATCATTTAAAGTTTGCGTTTTCTTGTTAATTTTCTGTTTAGTTGATATATCCATAGGTGTGAGTGGTGTTTTAAAGTCTCCCACTATTATTGTGTTATTGTTAATTTCCACTTTCATACTTGTTGGCATTTGTCTTACATATTGTGCTGCTCCTATGTTGGGTGCATATATATTTATAATTGTTATATCTTCTTGGATTAATTCTTTGATCATTATGCAGTGACGTTCTTTGTCTCTTTTCACAGCCTTTATTTTAAAGCATATTTTATTTGATATGAGTATTCCGACTCCTGCTTTCTTTTGATCTCTGTTTGCATGGAATATCTTTTTTAGCCCTTCCTTTCAGTCTGTATGTGTCCCTTGTTTTGAGGTGGGTCTCTTGTTGACAACATATATAGGGGTCTTGTTTTTTTATCCATTCAGTCTTTTGGTTGGGGCATTCAACCCATTTACGTTTAAGGTAATTATTAATAAGTATGATCCCATTGCCATTTACTTTATTGTCTTGGGTTCGAGTTTATACTCCTTCTTTGTGTTTCCTGTCTAGGGAATATCCTTTAGCATTTGTTGGAGAGCTGGTTTGGTGGTGCTGAATTCTCTCAGCTTGTGCTTGTCTGGAAAGCTTTTGATTTCTCCTTCATATTTGAATGAGATCCTTGCTGGGTACAGTAATCTGGGCTGTAGGTTGTTTTCTTTCTTTATTTCAAGTATGTCCTGCCATTCCCTCCTGGCCTGAAGAGTTTGTATTGAAAGATCAGCTGTTATCCTTATGGGAATCCCCTTGTGTGTTATTTGTTGTTTTTCCTTTGCTGATTTTAATATTTGTTCTTTGTGTTTGATCTTTGTTAATTTGATTAATATGTGTCTTGGGGGTGTTTCACCTTGGGTTTATTCTGTTTGGGACTCTCTGGGTTTCTTGGACTTGGGTGATTATTTTCTTCCCCATTTTAGACAAGTTTTCAACTATTATTCCCTCAAGTATTTTTTCATTGTCTTTTTTTTTATTGTCTTCTTCTTCTGGGACTCCTATGATTCAAATGTTAGGGTGTTTAACATTGTTCCAGAGGTCTCGGAGGTTGTCCCCATTTCTTTTAATTCTTTTTTTTTCTTTTTTCCTCTCTGCTCATTTATTTCTACCATTCTATCTTCCATCTGACTTATGCTATATTCTGCCTCCATTATTCTACTATTGGTTCCCTCCAGAGTGTTTTTTATCTCATTCATTGCATTATTCATTGTATATTGACTCTCTTTTATTTATTCTAGGTCCTCATTAATCATTTCTTGCATCTTCTCAATCATTGTCTCCAAGCTATTTATCTGTGATTCTATTTTGTTCTCAAG
The DNA here is from genome assembly GCF_016772045.2 of Ovis aries. Lineage (NCBI taxonomy): Eukaryota > Metazoa > Chordata > Mammalia > Artiodactyla > Bovidae > Ovis > Ovis aries. Next base: position 91,613,860 of record NC_056080.1, on the reverse strand, counting down.
ATTTTGAATCATTTTCACTATCATTATTTGGAATTCTCTATCAGGTAGGTTCCCTATGTCTTCCTCTTTTGTTTGGTTTGGTGGGCATTTATCCTGTTCCTTTACCTGCTAGGTATTCCTCTGTCTCTTCATCTTTTTTATATTGCTGTCTTTGGGGTGGCATTTCTGTATACTGGCACTTTGTGGAGTTCTCTTTATATTGGAGTTTTCTTGCTGTGGGTGGGTTTTACCAGTGGCTTGTCAAGGTTTCTTGGTTAGGGAAGCTTGTGTTGGTGTTCTGGTGGGTGAAGCTGGATTTCTTCTCTCTGGAGTGCAATGAAGTGTCCAGTAATGAGTTTTGAGATGTCAATGGGTTTGGAGTGACTTTGGGAAGACTGTATATTGAAGCTCTGGGCTATGTTGCTGTGTTGCTGGAAAATTTGCATGGTATGTCTTGCTCTGGAACTTGTTGGCCCCTGAGTAGTGCTTGGTTTCAGTGTAGGTATGGAGGCATTTGATGAGCTCCTGTCGATTAATGTTCCCTGAAGCCAGGAGTTCTCTGGTGTTCTCAGGATTTGGATTTAAGCCTCCTGCTTCTGGTTTTCAGTCTTATTTTTACAGTAGCCTCAAGACTTCTCCATCTATACAGCACCATTGATAAAACATCTAGGTTAAAGATGAAAAGTTTCTCCACAGTGTGGGACACCCAGCGAGGTTCACAGAGTTACATGGAGAAGAGAAGAGGGAGGAGGGAGATAGAGGTGACCAGGATGAGATGAGGTAGACTCAAAGAGGAGAGAGCAAGCTAGCCAGTAATCACTTCCTTATGTGTGCTCCTCAGCCTGGACCGCTTAGAGATGTTCACAGAGTTATACAGAGAAGAGAAGAGGGAGGAAGGAGACAGAGGTGGCTAGTAGGATAAAGGGGGGAGTCAAAAGGAGAGAGACAGATCCAGCCAGTAATCAGTTCCCTGTGTTCTCCACCATCCGGAACACACAAAGAGATTCACAGATTTGGGTAGAGAAGAGAAGGGGAGGGAGGAGATAGTGGCGACCTGGTGGAGAAAAAGGAGAGTCGAAAGGGGGAGAGGGGGTCAAGCCAGTAATCTCACTCCCAAGTAAAAGTGGGTACTGAGATTGAGTTCTTAGAGGTATAAAATTGCTAACAAATACCAAAAAGCAAAGATTAAAAATCTAGAGGGTGGATTTTTAAAAATTCAATATTAAAGAAAAAAGTCACATAAAATATAAAATATATAAGTATGAAGTTTGCTTTAAAAAATAGGTTCTCTCTTTTTATTTTTGCAAAGTAATAGTAGAATATAAAAATGAAAATTAAAAGAGTAATAGAGGACTTAACAAAAATAAAATTGAAGCATGATAGTAAAAATATATCTAGGACTTTTTCTGGTATTGTTGTGGGCAGTGTGGGGTCATTTCATTTTCAGATAGTTCCTTGAGCAGCTTATATTTCTCAAGATCTATAGGCCCCTTCCTATGTAGTCGGTACTAATGACAGGGTTTTAATCTATTGCGCCTGTCACTTCCAAGGAGGTTCCCTCTGTTTTAGCTTCTTCTGTTTGCTGGTCTCTTCAGGGTCTAATTTCCACCCTGACACATGGGGGCAGTGGTGGACACTTTTCTAGGCTCACCTGCTCAGTCGTGCTGTGGGGAGGGAGGGACACTGCAAACAAATAACACTGGCGTGTGCTCGCAGTGTCTCGGCCACACTGGGTTTGCCCCTGCTCACGACATATGTGCTTTCCCTGTCTACACTGCTTAGGCTCTAGGTTGTTCTGCCAGGAACTGTCTGAAGCTGACCCTGGGTTGTATGTACTTCCCAGGTCTGAGCCGCTTAGTTTCAGGTACTCGGGTACTCCTCAAAGGTGCAGACTTGGTTGGGCCTGCGTTTTGTGCCCTTCCCAGGTCTGAGCAGCTCAGGTGACCAGGTGTTTGGCAAGTGGGGTCGCTGAGACTTATCGCCTCCCCTGTCCCTGCCACTCGGTTTTCTGGGTGTACAATCAGAGCACCTTCTCAGGTAGATGTTGACAGTCCAGAATCCCAAGAAGTCTTGGTTAGCAAAGAATTCTGCTTCTAGTTTGGTAGATAATGCCTCTCTGGGGCAATGACTGCCCCCTTCTGGCTCTGGCTGCCCCTGCCTGCCTGTCATTGGAGGGGGATGGGAGGGCCTGCAGCAGGCTAGCTCTGCTCAGTCCTTTGTTCTGTGTGCAGGCCTGGCAGTGTCTTAGGTTAGAGCTTTTCGTATGGTAGCTATCCCATAGTCTGGTTTGCTATCCTGAGTTAATTCCCTCAGATTACCCTTGGGGCATTCAGGCCCGGTCCTTACCCTAAGCACTGCAGCCTGTGCCTCCCTGCCCAGCCCCTGCTTGCTAGTGGCAGATGCAAGTGTCTGCACTTCTCCGCTGGGGGGAGTTACCATTGGGCACGTAATCTGTGGGTTTTAATTATTTATTTATTTTTCCTCCCTGTTATGTTGCCCTCTGTGGTTCCAAGGCTCACCACAGACTAGGCAGTGAGAGTGTTTCCTGGTGTTTGGAAACTTCTCTCTTTTTTAAGACTCCCTTCCCGGGATGGAGCTCTGTCCCTACCTCTTTTGTCTCTCTTTTTATCTTTTATATTTTTTCCTACCTCCTTTCAAAGACAATGGGCTGCTTTTCTGGGTGCCTGATGTCCTCTGCCAGCATTCAGAAGTTGTTTCATGGAATTTACTCAGCGTTTAAATGTTCTTTTGATGAATTTGTGGGGAAGAAAGTTGTCTCCTCATCCTATTTCTCTGCCATCTTAGAACCGCCCCCCTAATTAATTTAATTTTTGACTATTTTAAAAAGTTATTTCCTTCTTGCTTGCTTTTTTTTTTAAATTTTTATTTTTACTTTATTTTACTTTACAATACTGTATTGGTTTTGCCATACATTGACATGAATCTGCCACGGGTGTACATGAGTTCCCAATCCTGAACCCCTCTCCCACCTCCCACCCCATATTATCTCTCTGGATCATCCCCATGCACCAGCCCCAAGCATCCTGTATCCTGCATCGAACATAGACTGGCAATTTGTTTCTCACATGATAGTATACATGTTTCAATGTCATTCTCCCACATTATCCCACCCTCTCCCTCTCCCTCAGAGTCCAAAAGTCCATTCTATACATCTGTGTCTCTTTTACTATCTCGCATACAGGGTTATCATCACCATCTTTCTAAATTCCATATATATGTGTTAGTATACTGTGTTGGTGTTTTTCTTTCTGGCTTACTTCACTCTGTATAATAGGCTCCAGTTTTATCCATCTCATTAGAACTGATTCAAATGTATTCTTTTTAATGGCTGAGTAATACACCATTGTGTATATGTACCACAGCTTTCTTATCCATTCATCTGCTGATGGACAGCTAGGTTGTTTCCATGTCCTGGCTATTATACTTCTTGCTTGCTTTAGAGCTTACCATTGCCAATCTTAAATTATCAGAATCTGCTTAAGATTTATACTTTTGCCACTGTGATATAGAGATTATACACTTATATCTCTACTTCTTTTCTCCCTTTCTGTGATATTACCATTAAGCATATTCCATCTATATATGTAATAACCATTGTATGACATTACATTGTTAGAATTATTGCTTTATATAATTTTGTGTTTTAAAGAAGCTCAGACACAACAATGAAAATAAGCAAATAATTGTAGATTGCGCTATCTTAACTTTCATTTCTACCATTTCTTGATCTCATCATTTTTTCCTATGATTTTGAGTTATATTTTCAGTCACTTCCTTAGCCCAGCATTGGTGTGCTTCCCCTACCTCCTGGAAAATCTCAGACCAGACCTGTTTTGCAGTGTTGAAGGAGAATTTCTTCTAAGTAAATGTAGGTTTTTGCTCTTAAGGCCTAGCAGTTTATTGGATTATGCCCACCCACATTATTGAGGGTAATTTCTATTTAAGGACAACTGATGACATATGTTAATCACATTTACAAAATACTTTCACAGCAACAGTTAGATGACTGTCTGAATGAGTAACTTGGTACTAAAGTCTAGCCAAGTTGACTGGTAAAACTAACAAATAAAATCCATATTGGTGTGTTTAATGGTGTCATACATTTCTCTGAGGTGTATTTTTAAAAATTTCTTAATTTATCCCCTCTCTTTGTTGGTTCAGATTGCATACTCTCTATTGGTTTATCTTCAGAACCATTAATTCTTTCTTCCCCCACTTAAACCTACTGTTGATCTCTTCTAGTGATGTTTTTTTTTTAATTTCAGTTACTGTACTTTCAACTAAAGAATTTCCATTTGTTCTTTTATATAATTTCTATCTGTTTATTAATGCTTTTGGTTTGATGTGACTTTGCTGTCATATTTTCCATTACTTCCTAATCAGTGTTTCTTCATTCTTTGAATACATTTCTAATAGTTACTTTGAAGACTTTTGCTGTTAAATCTGACATCTGTTTGTCCTGGTGAGGAGTTTCTGGTTCCTGAGTTTTCTTTTTTTCTAGTGGATGGCTCATACTTTCCTGTTTCATTGCATGTCTTGTAATCTTTCTTCTAACACGGACATTCTAAATAAAATGTTGTAGTAACTCTGGATACTGATCTGTCTTCTCCAAGGCATTTGTTTTTTGGTTTTTAATTTGGTTAATAACTGGCAGCGTTTATTTTAATGAAGAGCATGTCGTCTCTAGGAATGAGAAGCCCCCTGATGCTGCACTTGAGGACACAAAGTCTTAAGTATGCCCATGTTCTCCCTGGGATGACAGTGTTTGCTGCAGAGCTCTTTTGTCTCTTTCCTTAACTGCTTCCTGCTGGTAAACTCTACTAATCACTGGCTGATTGCTCGACTGTTCTCAACAATGTCCTTGGGCATAAATTGCTCCGCAGACTGATTCAATCAAAGGTAGTCTCTTTTTAAAAATATAGTCCGCAAAGTCAGTGTTTGAGACCCTTTTTAATAATATGAGGGCTCCTCTTGATTTTTCTCTTTTCCAATTATCTCAACAATTGGAAGTCAGCCTAACCCTACATGTCAAATTCATCTGCCTATCTCTTCCCAACTAAATTTCATCGGAAACAAAGATAAATGTAAGCAGATATCCAAAAAAGGAGAACAAAATAAAGAGAAAAACATTAAAAATAGAATTTATCTCCTGGTTTAAAATCATGGCTAATATAAGTTCTGCAAAGGGAGAACAGGGAGTCTATGAGTACAAAATATCCAGTAAATAATAGAAAAGAATTTCCCAAAGCAAATATACACAAGTCTTCAGATCAAAGGGCCAAAACAATATGAGAAACATAAGACTATTTCCTATGAATATAATTGTAAAACTATATAACTGCAATGAAAATTAAAAAAAAAAAAACATAAAATCTTCCTGAGGGATTGGGTGGGGTTGCATAAGGACTCAGCCACATACAAAAGAATAATTGTCAAATTAATATCAAAATTTTCATCAGTTATGCTGGGTGCTAGAAGCCAATAAAGAAATGTTTCAAAATTTTGAAAGGAAAGTGTGTGTGTGTGAAATTTTATGCCGACCAGATTCTGAAAATGAAGGCAGAATATAGAACTTTTCAGGCAGCAAGGACTTCAAAGTTTGCATCTCATGTATTTCAGAATGTTACTTGGGAATAGACTTTAGGGATAACACAAAAGGAGTAAACTGAGAAGAAAAAGAAAATAGTATCTAGTCAAACAGTAGGGAAATTCCAGGATAGCAGTTATTCAGGTGTCCTACAGAATCAGCTGTCCAGCTGGGAGTGTGAGGACAGGGGATTCAGAATGGATTCTGTGAAGTGGAAAGAACTGATAGACTCAATACAGTAAAAGCTGTCTTAGAAAATTTTGAGGTCATGGTAAAATCAATGTGGTTTATGGAAAAGGAGCATCTAACTGAAATTGATTCTTGAAACACTCTCCTCTGTATAGCTAAGTGGTTGTGACATTGGACCTGGAGACAGGAATGTGGTCTTAAGCATATTGCTCGTCTCTGAAGTGGCCACCATTTACACTGCCAATGTTAATTGATCTTTTTTATGCTTTTTTTTTTTTCCATTTTAGAGTGTTGGACAAACCACCAAAATGTTAACCATGCTTACAGATAAGACAAAGACCATTATCAACTTTGAGAACGTAAAGATCAAAGTAGAACTGACACTGAAAGTTAAACAAGATGGAAGGGAGGGTGAACCCACTGATTTCCTCATCTGAAAAGAGGGGAGTCAAGAGAAATGAAGTAGTTAATGTTGCTTAAAGTTGCCAATGATATGATAGAACCACAGTGGGAGGAGGGAGACAGAAAAAATGAATGATGATGTAAGTAAGCTAAAATTCCAAAATGTAAAAGCAAGTAAACAACAATAACATAAACAAGACTGTACTAGCCACTGCTTTAAGGACTTCATATATATTAAATCATTTAATTCTCATAATGATATAGGGACAATGCTATTTTTATTCTTATTTTGCAGATGAAAAAAATGAGCATAGAGTGCTAAAGTAACCCACTCATGATCACTCATCTAGCGAGTGGTGAAGCCATATTCAAACGTAGACAAGCTGGCTCCACAGTCCTTGTTTTAATCTGCATGCAAACTGCTTTTAAAAACAGTTTTAGACAATGCCTGAAGTTGATAAATAAGTCAAAGGAATTATTTATTTTCATTATATTGTACTCTTCAATATTTAATCCTTTTCATGGATTACTTTGGAAGATTAACACACAGTCAACTCTCTGAATCCATGGGTTCTGCATCCATGGATTCAATCAACCACATATTTTAAAATATTTAAAAAATTCCAAAAAGTTTCAAAAAGTAAAACCTAAATTTGCTGTGCAACTATAGACATACCATTTGCATTATCAGTTCAGTTTAGTAGCTCAGTCATGTCCAACTCTTTGCGAACCCATGAATTGCAGCACGCCAGGCCTCCCTGTCCATCACCAACTCCCGGAGTTCACTCAGACTCACGTCCATCGAGTCGGTGATGCCATCCAGCCATCTCATCCTCTGTTGTCCCCTTCTCCTCCTGCCCCCAATTCCTCCCAGCATTAAGGTCTTTTCCAATGAGTCAGCTCTTTACATGAGGTGGCCTAAGTATTAGAGTTTCAGCTTTAGCATCAGTCTTTCCAAAGAACACCCAGGACTGATCCCCTTTAGGATGGACTGGTTGGATCTCCCTGCAGTCCATGGGACTCTCAAGAATCTTCTCCAACACCACAGTTCAAAAGCATCAATTCTTCGGCACGCAGCTTTCTTCACAGTCCAATTCTCACACCTATACATGACCACTGGAGATACCATAGCCTTGACTAGGTGCACCTTTGTTGGCAAAGTAATGTCTCTGCTTTTGAATATGCTCTCTAGGTTGGTCATAACTTTCCTTCCAAGGACTAAGTGTCTTTTAATTTCATGGCTGCAGTCACCATCTACAGTGATTTTGGAGCCCAAAATAAATAAAGTCTGACACTGTTTCCACTGTTTCCCCATCTATTTCCCATGAAGTGATGAGACCAGATGCCATATTTACAGCTATTTACATGGCATTTACTGTATTAGGTATATGTAATCTAGGGATGATTTCAAGTAAACAGGAGGATGTGCATAGGTTACATGCAAATAATACACCATCTTATATAAGGGATTTGAGCATTCGTGGAGTCTAGTTACAGGGAGGTCCTGTAACCAATGCCTTATATTGGGCTGGCCCAAGAGTTTGTTTGGGTTTTTGTATAAGATGTTATGGAAACATGACATAAGGAATTTTGGGGCCAACCCAACAGATACCAAGGGAAGACTATAATACTTTACTAGGCAACCAATGACAGAGATCAACAGCTGGTGGGGAGGTGCACATGTGCTTGAAACATTCAGTTCAGTAAACCTGGAGAGTGGTTTGTCATCCCTCATCCTTGACCACTCTTGCTTTTTCTTTCAGAAAAATTTCAAATCACCCTTCAAAATGAAGCTTAAGCTTCACTTTCTGCCCTATGAATAATGGCTATGGTGGAATCACACTTTACATGGAGGTTAGGTTCCAAAAGGCAGGTGATAAGGCTAAACTTATCAATAGTCAAAATTAAAGTTGACATTCTCATAGGAAAATGCTGTAATATAAACCGCTCTGCTGTCTCTCAATATATCTAACAGTCATTTTTTCTCTAAATTTGGAACAGGTTGCTGTTGCTTTGGGTGAGCTGCACAAGAAATAGTTGGCTGGTGTTTTAAGGCCATGTCATATGAATAATATCTGTTTTTCTACTTTGTAATCTCATTAAAATTTACTGGGAACAATAGCTATCTCAAGTTCCATTTATGGACTATTCATTAAATGGAGTGACAGGCACCACCTAAGATGCTGTCTTTCTCTTTTTATTTGCTGAGTTCATATAATTGAGTTCATATAAAATAAGAGGAAGAAAGATGTTTAAATTCTCTGTAATCCTTCCTTTTGTCTTTCACTAAAAGTTGTACACACCTATCATTTTATGTTGAAATGATACATAATGTAATTTAGGTAGGAAGGCATGATGGAGAATGATGGATCACTGAGTGACAGAGGAATTGACAGAGATACAAGGATGATAGACAAAAAGATCTTATATTAATTAGTAAGATGTTAGATGGTTGCTCAGATACAGATAGGAAGGTCTAGGAGTAGAGATGGATAGATGAATAGTTGGGATGATGAATAGAGTGTCTGATAGACAGTCTGTTGGAATGATAACTGATAACAAAAAAATGATGATGAGAGAACCCAATGAAGTGATGGTGAGAAGGAGACTGAAATGGATGAGGATACAAATACATGCAGACATTTCTGCATTCACTCAACAAATATTCATTAGGTGACTCTTAAATGCCAGTCACTCTATTACAGACTGGAGACAACAATGAGCAAAAGGAAACATGTGATCCCCTGTCCTTACCGAGTTAGACAGAGTTAGACATTATTGTGAGAGTGAAAGATACTACAAAGAAATATTCTTTTTACAAAAAAATCAAAGGGTCAGAAAGGGATGGACATTCTCATTTAGGAAGGGTGGTCAGTAAAAACCCCACACAATGATGTGGCTGAATGAGGAGGAGGCGAAGGTAATAATGATACTATATGGATAACAGATATCAAGAGTTGATGGAGATAGGCATTTGCAGAGTAATAGAGCTAGGGGGATAAATAAATGAGAAGAACAAGAGCATAACAGATGATGGAGAGATAGAAGGATGATGGTAAAGACAGGCAATTAATGTTAAATGAATGAATGCAAAACGTTAAAAATGCAGAGGAAGATAAATCCTACTGTAATGATGGTATGTAAAGCTGAAACTCTGGAGAAATTGATGGATGGTCCATTCAGAGGAAAGTCCCAAGCGCATGTTCTATATTTGTATGCTGTCACACAATTACATGTCTTTAATTCAAGGAAATAAGCTCACATGAAGATAGTGTCTACCCAGATCAAAGACAATGAGTATTTTTAAACTGGATTCACATGAAGATAAATCAGTGCAAACAAAGCTTTGATTTGAGGAAACGCTTTTGCTGTACAAATGACTAGAATCGCACACAATGTATTTTTTTCACAATATATTTTTAATCCATTTCAACAGTATAATCCGATAGTAATTATCTACCAGAGTTATTGGCTTACAAAAGCTCCTTAAGCTTCCCGAGTCCCATAATATGATGGCTTCTCCTTATTTTTAGCCATCAGTAATGGTTGCCTAGCAGCCCTGGAAACACCTTTGTCAGAAACCACTATCACATTGTGGTTGACACTGGGAAAATAGGCTGCCTGCAAACTCTCACCCAGCATGGAAGCCACTCAGCTCCTGCTGCAAGAGAGAACTTTCATAAGACACCCAAGGAAAGAAATCTGTTCTGTCAAAGAGGGAGATAAGTGTGACACGAAACAAGGAGAGGCTTGGAAGTTTTTATGTTCACTTCAAATGTCTTCTAAATACACAATAATGGAAAATAGGGTTGACATTTAAGGGTACATTAAATAGTGCTGACACATTTTTCAAATAAACTGAAAACTGCCTTGAATCTGTAAGGTGCTTTGTTTTACCTATCCCATGTAACTTCCCATTCATTCATTCAACACTAACACTCTACTATAGCTGCTGCTGCTGCTAAGTCGCTTCAGTTGTGTCCGACTCTGTGCGACTCCATAGACGGCAGTCCACCAGGCTCAGCCGTCCCTGTGATTCTCCAGACAAGAATACTGGAGTGGGCTGCCATTTCCTTCTCCAATGCACAAAAGTGAGAAGTGAAAGTGAAGTCACTCAGTCATGTCTGACTCTTAGCGACCCCATGAACTGCAGTCTACCAGGCTCCTCCATCCATGGGATTTTTCCAGGCAAGAGTACTGGAGTCAGAAGCCTTATTGTCTGATACACTGGTGACCAATTGTATCAACCACCCTTGTGATTAATTGAAAACCTTGGTTGAAACTGGAAATAATTTTAAAATGACATAAATACCTTAGATAATTTATCTAATATGAAAGCATATAAATGATCTTGATGTAGGGTTAAGACCTTAACATTGAGTGTGGGTCCTCTGATTTCACTTTCTCATGGTCATTATTATATAAGCCCCATGGTATGGCGTTATCTCTTTCAGGTCTTCTTCTTCTTCTTCTTTTTTTTTTTTTTTTTGAAATGTAGCAGAAGTGTGAGGACACACACGAAGGAATTAAGATACAAAATGCTTATAGATTTTTATTTTATTCTGTCCAATCTCTCCCCTACACCTAATTCTAAAACCATTATTTATTACAATAAAATTGGCAACACACCTCTATCAACTCTTGTCCAATCACTTAATTTATATTTCACAGAAAAAAAACCAGATCTCTTTTAAAATTCCTACTGATTCATTTATATAATATTCAATTAAATAAAACTGTTAAACAGTAGTAAGGTACACTTGACATGAAGAGGTTTGGAAACAAACATAATGATTCTTGGTAAGCATGAAACTTAACAGGTGGATCCAGATATGTCCAAGTAGGTAAGCTATCTGCTGTGCCTTTTCATTGTGCATTTGAGTGTCAATCAGTGTGTTTTACAGAAGGAATAAAGAGCATTATTCATCTAGTAAGAGGTCAGGTGAGAGTTTCAACTCTCTGTGGCAGCCATTGTGTTAAGCTTCATGTATATGAACTTGTAAGCCACTGTCCTCAGGGAACCAAGTTTGTACATTAATATCAAAATTTAAAAATGCTCCCTTTATCCAGGTGACTTAAGTCTGAGTCCTTGCTCCCTCTTTAAGTCACGCTATGGCATTTGTCAGTAAATTTCTCTAATTTTCTGTCTAGAGTAGTAAAACTGCAGGTAGATATCCCTAAAGTTCCTTGCTGCTTTTTGGTCCTAATAATTGGTTTTCAGAGTTTTAGAGTTGCTATTTTTGTTTAACATATACAGAGAACAATTAAATCATTGATCTTTTTCTTCTTATTTCTGATTAAGAGTCAATAATGCTTCTATTTATTTATTTATTTTGATGGAGCAAAGGTGTTTTAATCAACATGGTGTGGGCATATATACTGTCTTACAAGGTAGTTATTCTCAGCAAAGATAAAGATTAAAATTCCAGACTTACAAAACATAGGCAATCCATATTAAAGAGAGAGAGAGAGTTGTAAATAATCATTTTTACCGTATGGTTCACAAGAAGGAAGAGGGTACTTATCACTGTATAGAAAACTAATGAAGGAAATGCTTGTATTCTTCAGCCCCTGGGAGAGGCTTGCCTCTCCTCTTATTCCTGAGTATTCAGGAATTAATAAGGAGCAGAGAATTCCTTACAGATCCAAAATAGCACACAGGAAGCCTCCTGTTAAATGCTTCCTGACAATTCCCCCTATTTTATCATATTTGTAAAAAAGGTCTTGACCAAATGAGTTTAGTTAGTATTAAACAACCTTATAGAAAGGTGACGGTAAACAACAAATATAATTTTCAAGACAATCACCAAAGTTACAGTTCCAGACCCGATACTGTGGGTAATACTTTGAAACCATCCTCGTGGGTCTAGCCCAGGTAATTTGTTCAGCTAAAGTTTCCAAATTAGGGGAAGAGGGCAGATTTTTAGAAAAAGTTTTAAAGATTTTCTTTTGCAGTATTTGTACATTCAGAGAGGCATTATCATGTATATTTTGTAAATGAAATTTGATTTGTTCCCAGTTGTAGGAACGATGATTGAATTGAACAGGAATAACACAAAATTGAGTAGCTTAAAGAAATAGAGGAGTTAATACAAGTATATAGTTTGCAATTAATACAAGTTACAGAACATAAAAATCTTATTAAATTGTAAATTTTCTATGACTATAACAAAAGGAAGTGGGACACCTGCCCACATATAAAATATGACTGATTATGGTGAAAGAAATAGTTACTATGACCACGACTGCTGCTGCTAAGTTACTTCAGTCGTGTCCGACTCTGTGCAACCCCATAGACGGCAGCCCACCAGGCTCCTCCGTCCCTGGGATTCTCCAGGCAAGAACACTGAGTGGGTTACCATTTCCTTCTCCAATGCATGAAAGTGAAAAGTGAAAGTGAAGTCGCTCAGTCGTGCCCAACTCTTAGCGACCCCGTGGACTGCAGCCTACCAGGCTCCTCTGTCCATGGGATATTCCAGGCAAGAGTACGACTGGTCCCTATGAAATGTTCAGTCCAAGGTCTTCCATGCTCTGGTGCTTGCAGCAAGTTTCCAAATGCCCCATTGTTCAGGCCCACTCTGTTTATCGAGGACGATCCTAGGATGAGGTGGGGCTAATCCACGGTCAAGCCACTCAAGAAGTCCTTTGTCATAGTAATGTTCCATTGTAGTGTCAGTGACCTTCCATATCACACACAGTGTTGTTAATATCATCTGAGCAGTCAGATAACCACATACCATGGGGTCCCCAATCAACAATTGTATGATTAGCCACAAACATTGATTTTCTTGATTTGGTTTGACATTTGTCCCAACGAATGGGAATATAAGTAAAGTTTTTATAAGTAAACCCTTTGCATAATGTTCTTTATTCTTTCCCTAACTCTTTCCCTAAAGTCTCAGTAGTATAAAGATGGTTTACAGACAAAGCAAGGGCAGTAAATAATCCAAGCATTGTCTGAAAGTCTTCTTTTGAAGGCAGGACGAAAGCCCATGTTTGTCGGCTGAGGTTTATGCACAATTTTGCTGGGCCCACGCACAAGAGAAGGACTTCATAGCCTAAAGAAATGTTAATTAGTTTTCCTTCCTCCCCAGGGTGTGATGGCTCCTTCACGTTCTAGGGAGAAGGCATATGTATAGAGTCATTAGTTGAAACGTTTGGTTCTCTCTCTGTCCATTGACCACCGGCCTCAGTAGGCCCTTGAGTTCACTCCCTCCGATCTGCCAAGTATACCAGGCTCCTTTTTGGGCACCACTTGTTGAAGTCCTTTAATGGACTGGAATCTGGTTGTCTGGAGTCGACCGATAAGAAAGTAAAGGAGAGAGAAAGAGGCTGATACTCCTTGGTTTATGCAGAAAGCCAATAAAGCCCCTGAATGGGGCTTGCTTTGTTCACGGAGGCCTCAGGCACACTCTCGATGGGGTGAAGGCACAGGGTGCCTTCTTGAGAGAGTCTTAGAAGCCCAGGCAGGAAAGTGAACTCAGAGAGCCTCTGTGCTCCAGGGGATCAGCCTGAAAAAGAGAGAGAGAGAGAGAGAGAGAGAGAGAGAGAGAGAGAGAGAGAGAGAGAGAGAGAGAGAGAGAGAGAAAGAAAGACACGGGGACCAAAGCTCTGATGGAGCAAAGGTCTAATGCTTTTAGAATGATATATTCCAGGTCTGGAAATATAAGAAATGTTTTACTTACACATGATTGGTGGTAGTCTGATACAATGGAAGGGCTGATGAACTAGGAGTCAAAAGACTAGGGCTTGAATGTCAGTTCTGATAATTTATAACTTCGTGTTCAGGGACACATCCACTGACCTCTGGGGATTTCAATTTATCCTCTGTAAGATAGACAAATCATGTATAAGTTATGTAGTGATGGGTAATAAATTATTTCTACTTTGCAAACTTAAAGCAAACAAAAATTGTTATTTCATAGTTTATACAGGTCAGGAATTCAAGAATGGCTTAGCTAGGTGGTTCTAGCTCAGAATCTCTATTGAAATTGCAAGTGAGGAGGTGAGATGGGCTTTACTGGGACTAAAGGATCTAGTCTCAAGCTCACTCATGTGGCCTCAGTTCCTCACCGAGCAGAAGAGAAGGGGAGAAGAGGGGAGAGAGACAGACAGAGAACCCAGAAAAAAATCTACAGTCTTTTTGTAATCAGTAGAAATGACACTTCTGCCAGAGTCTCCTCACTGGAAGCAAGTTACGAAGTTCAGCTGATACATAAAGTGAACTCAGTGTCACTTCTTAAAGAAATGAGTAGCAAAGAATCTGCAAATATAATTTAAAACCAAGAAATATGTAGCAATGATGCTAATACTCTTCCACCTTCTAAAGTGTTTTTCATCTAATCTTATTTGAGAGGAGCAGCAGCTGCTGCAATAATTAATGACAATGAAATGTATTTATAAGTGAATTATTTCTATATGGCAGCTACTTCTGCACACCCCTCCCAAATATACTGGCTGGGACCTCTGGTCTACTGTCTTCCTCCTGACAGTTCAGTTTTCAAGAGTGATCACAGAGAGGTGACTGCAGAGCAAAGCACAGTTCCTTCTACCAGCCTGTCACAGTCATCCTCTGACAGGGCCATATAGGCTGTTCAGCTGTTCTATTTTCACAGTACTCAGACATACCGAAGAGACCTCCTACCTGAAGATCACTAACTGAATACTGGACATACCCTTTCTTAAAAGTCTCACCGACCTTTTCTCACTCAACATTTTTCTCTAAAATGCTCCATCTTTATGTCATATTGGCCAAGCTCTCTCTAGTTTTCATACTCATTCATTCTTAATCCATCCAACCATTCTGTACGGGCATATCTACATAGGTTGAGGTATCACATAATGAGCATAAAACTGATGAAGTCAAGTGATAATTTACTTGAAAAATTGCATAATATGATAAATACTTATAATGTTAACATAAACAAGACATCACATCTGACTACACATTTCCTTTCCTTTATGCTCTCAAAGTAGAAATAGCCTAGAATTTGGCCTGCTGAAAGACTCACTAAAATCTGAGACATTTATACAGATTATCTTTCCAATGCACTGCCCAAGTCAGTGATTTTCACAGACACATGCAAATATCAGTTTCATCTGGCATCAAATAGAAGGGGCTAAACTCCCTCCAGGCCATGCTATGACCCGGCCAATGTGTATGGAGCACGCCTCCTGCATCCTGGCTGTCTCCTTTCCTATGACAGTGTCTGAGTGGGAAAGCCCAAGGGAAGAGGGTCTTTGCCCACACCCTGACTTTCAGTTACTGGGATTCAGTTCAGTTCAGTCGCTCAGTCATGTCTGACTCTTTGCGACCCCATGAACTGCAGTACGCAAGGCCTCCTTGTCCATCACCAACTCCCGGAGTCCACCCAAACCCATGTCCATTGAATCAGTGTTGCTATCCAACCATCCATCCTCTGTCGTCCCCTTCTCCTGCCCTCAATCTTTCCCAGCATTCTGGTCTTTTCAAATGAGTCAGCTCTTTGCATCAGGTGGCCAAAGTATTGGAGTTTCAGCTTCAACATCAGTCCTACCAATGAACACCTAGGACTGATGTCTTTTAGGATGGACTGGTTGGATCTCCTTGCAGTCCAAGGGACTCTCAAGAGTCTTCTCCAGCACCACAGTTCAAAAGCATCAATTCTTCGGCACTCAGCTTGCTTTATAGTCCAACTCTCACATCCATACCTGATTACTGGAAAAACCATAGCCTTGACTAGATGGACCTTTGTTGACAAAGTAATGTCTCTCCTTTTTAATTTGCTGTCTAGGTTGGTCATAACTTTTCTTCCAAGGAGTAAGCATCTTTTAATTTCATGGCTACAATCATCATCTGCAGTGATTTTGGAGCCCAGAAAAATAAAGTCAGCCACTGTTTCCACTGTTTTCCCATCTTCAGTTACTGGGATTACAGCCCTACTAACCACCCAATCTGATTGAAGAGTAAGGTGCAATGTCCTCTGAATGGCTATGGGCAGAAAGTTCAGTGTGATATTCTTAGCATAAAACTGGGTCACACACATTTAAAGAGACACTTCCTTTGGGACAGTGCTCTCCACAACCCAACTCTTGCCTGCCATACTGATCTCAGCTCCACACTCTCTCCCCTGCTCGCTCTGTAACAGTCACACTAGCCTCCCTGCCACTTTTCAAATGCACCACACATTTGCCTTTCCTTATCTCTATAACAGGAATCCAGTGTTCAGTTACTTACATTCTGTGTATGTGTGCGCACGCGTGTGTGTGTGTGTGTGTGTGTGTGTGTGTGTGTATGTGTATTAGTCACTCAATTGGGTCTGACTCTGCAACCCCATGGACTAAAGCCCACTGGGCTCCTCTGTCCATGGGTTTCCCAGCAAGAACACTGGAGTGGGTTGCCATTCCCTTCTCCAGGGAATCTTTCTGACCTAGAGATTAAACCCATTTCTCCTGCATTGCAGGCAGATTTTTTACTGTTTGAGCCATTCTTTATATTAATGTGTAAATGCAGGTTGTATCTCCCAATGTTTAGTGTTTAGATATGACAATTAAGAAATAGTTCATTTTTTATTAAATATGGCAACATTAATCCAGTAGCCTAAATGACACGTCTATGAATTACAAGTTTTATCTTCAAAACAAAATATGTAGTGAGTAGAGTGACATTGCACTAAGACACACTCTGTCTGAAAGTGTAGCTTAAAAAAAAGACAAAAAGACATCTGGATTTTTTATATCGACCTCATTATTCTACCTGGAATGAAATGTTTTAGTTGAAGTATATCAATAAAATCCAGCCACACACAGAAATCAACTATGCAAAGAAAGGTGTATGCTGGATAATTGTAGAATTTCTATTTGATACTATGTCAAAACTCAGCAGATGGTGGCTTCTTAAAGATTATTTGCAATGTGGAATTTGAAAGCAAATCTGATGAATCATTCATATTCATTTGCATAAATTCTATTGGTTTATTTTATGCTGTGAATCATTTACTGGTGCCTAATTTGTGACACTGTGCATTGGTCATTTAGAAAATGGTAGTTCACTGAGCGAGGCAGATCTTCCAAACATTGATACTTCTCATTCATGGAATATAAAAAGGCTTTTTTTTTTTTTTTGGTCACTTTTATTACCAGTCTCATTCAGAAAGTCTTTTAAGTATTGGGACGTCATCAGGCTCACAAGGTTGATATGGATTTTCCAAAATTCCGATTTTCTCTTGAATTTTCAAAGATTATCATTGGCAACAAATACTGTTCCTTATTCTTCTTGACGTGATGAACTCAATTCATTTCTGAGAAATTGTTGCCAAAATTCCAACTCCGAATAACAATGATTTGTCTGCCAGTTGGTCTGTCAGTGAAAATGGCAGTCCACCAATGAAAGCAGCTACCTTAGTTCATAAGTCAAGCAATCAGAGAAGTGCTTTTTCTCAAAACTACATTATTATTTTTGTATGCAGCACTTGTGCTTGATGTGAAATTTCTCATTTTTTCACCAATATTTTATAACACCTGCACTCAAGATTCAAGATTTAACAAAATCTCTAAATATCACTGCTTGTTCAAGATTTTAAAAAAAAATCACTAAATTTTACTTCTCCATTAAAGATATGGATGAGAGAGTTGGACAATAAATAAAGCTGAGCACCAAAGAATCGAAAAGAGAGAGAGAAAAAAAAAAAGACATATCATCAGGTAAGACTTGCTTTCTTTTTGTCTTTTTTTCCCTCCCATTGTATGTGACCAAGAGAAATACAGTGTCCTTTAGTACATTGTGGTACCACTGTCTTGACTCATTCTCATAACCCTGCTACTGATTTTACTCCATGAGTACAAAAACCAACAGTGAAAAAGACAATATCTTAGTAATATTACAAAAATAACCTTTTCCTTGCTTACTCTCTGAAAGAATCTCAAAGACAACCTCAACGCCAGCTGAGAGGGGTCTCAGGATCACACTTTGAGAACTACTCTTCTAGGTATGTATTTAAAGCACAATTTCTGGGTCAAAGAATATATACATATCCAATTTTACTACAAACTGTAAAATTGCTCCAAACTGGGTGATGTCAATTTCTGTTCCCACTGGCTGTATATGAAATTTACAATTTATAGCCCTTGTTATTGTCAAAGTTTTAAACTTTTGCACAATTCCCTTCCTGGGGGCAAGCAGTGTTTTCTGTTTATCAGAGTAGATTATGAATATATAAGATAGTATAATAAAGATGCTATATATATCCAGATACATTCAATATGTATAGATATTCAAATACATGTGTATATTCAAAGAGCAGCATACTATACACATTGCCCTGAGACTTATTCTCACTATTAACATTTCTTAGATGTACTTCCTTATCAGGAAATATAGACCTGTTTTCTTATTTAATAGCTGAAGAGTTTTACAGTGTATGTATTATCATAATCCAACCATTACTTTTTCTTTTTTTAATGGTCACTTTTTACAAATTCTATATATTAATCCTTCTTCAGCAATACATGTTGCAAATAAAATTTCCCAAGCTTGCTTTTGTCTTTCCACTGTTTATGAGACTTTTATCAAGGCTTTTTAATATAACATAAACCATATAGAATGATTGCCTTTGTATTTTTTCTGTTTTTTTTTTAATGTATGCTTTTTTATCCTGCAGTCATTGAACCACTCTTCATTATATTCTAAAAGTGTTGCAGTTTTTATTTTCACATTCAGTTCTTAAATCCACCTGGATTTATTTTTGTGGCTGGTGTGATGCATAATCTAATTTTATTTTTTTCCATATGGATGACCAGTTTTCCAGCATAATCTATTCTATCCCTGGAAACTGCATTGCCATCTTTCATACATTAAGTTTCCATATATAAGTGGGTCTGTTTCTAGGCTCTTCTATTCCACCTGCCTATCTGTAATCTGTACATCATTACCACGTTATCTTAATTACCATGCTTTTAAAATAACTGCTGTTAGGTAAGAGAAGAATTCCTACACCTTATTGTCATTTGAGATTGTCTTAATGATACTTGTAGATGGATGACAGAGAAATTATATTGTGAATATTGATCTGTAATTTTCCTTTCTTTAAACATACTCTTTTTATAGAGTTTTTTGTATTGCTTCACATAATTGATTTCACTTATAATAAATATTCTTAATATTGTTTTTCTTTTTTCTGACTTTCTAAGAAATATTTCTCATTGTGTTTTAGAATTATAGTGTGCAGGCTCATTTTTAGTGGGGGTGATTTCTTTTCTCATTATCTTCCTCTTCAATCTCTCTCTCTCTCACACACACACACAATTTCCCTGTAATAAACTCTGCCTCATGTTTATTTAGCTGCATCCACCAAACCAGGTCCTACCCAGACCTAGTCTTACTTATGATGTTAATCATTAGCCACAGCTCAGACAGTCACAGAGCCACCAATTGAATTACGTTAGTCTCTGATCACAAAGGTCTATCTTTATACTTTGGATTCCATAGTTCTTAGTTCCCTCTAAGTCTTATAAGTCTAAACATTTTCTCAATCAAAGAACATGGGAAGTACCAACTCAGGGCCTAGCTTCCAGCAATGAACTTTCCTCTTTTCACCCTTTCTTTAAAGAAGGGCTTTTAGTTTCTAACACAACCTCTGATTGTACTTGGCTGTTTACACAGAACCCAACCAAGCTGCAGCTCCAGCCCATACTAGCATCCTCTTTATCTGTTGTTCCTTTGGTTCCTACAGATACCGTAGTGCTTTCAAATTGGCTT
The DNA here is from genome assembly GCF_016772045.2 of Ovis aries. Classification (NCBI taxonomy): domain Eukaryota; kingdom Metazoa; phylum Chordata; class Mammalia; order Artiodactyla; family Bovidae; genus Ovis; species Ovis aries. The sequence goes on along the minus strand of NC_056080.1, from coordinate 91,593,947 downwards.
TTTTTGTTATTTTTGGTTTTGCTTTCTTATATTTTAGCTGTCCTTGCATATGCTTGGTGTGCAGAAGGTGGGTTAAAATGTGCACTTGTTATGCCAACTTGACCAGACCTGGTATGCCTTTGCAGTAGTTTCACATAGTACCTTTTATATTGACTTTTGATAGTTTTGTTTTTTTTGGTGTTGATTTTGTTTGAAATGTAACAATGATCTGGTTTATCTTTTATGGACTTGCTGATACTTAAATTTAAATTTTTGGAGCCTGCTATTAAATAACTGACTCAAACAGCACAATTGAACAAAACAGTTTATCCTTAATGCATTTTGTGAAAGTTCATTCTGAGCTATTCCTCTCTCTTTGTCTCTCTTTCTGCTATATCATAGAAAGACAGACAACCCTGAGCTGTCGTCAGGACTATCGAGAAATAGACTGTCATATTAGATCACTGATCTGGTCAATATCAGGGCTACCCACAATAGATGGCCATCTTGGATTTCAGAGCAATGTGTAGGTAATTCACAAGCTAATAATTTCAGGTTAAAGCACAGCATTTTCTTTCAACCCAAAACCTGCAGTAGTTGTAAAAGACTTCCCTATATGACCAGGTGGTGCTGGAGAAAGCATGTGACCCTGAAAGTACTCACACAGAGGCTTTAAGTTAAATTAAAGTCTTGCACACAATAAGATATTTCAGAGAGGCTCACTACATTAAATGTTAATAGTGGGGATTTTCACCTCAAATTATTTCTAAAAAGAAGAAGCTGAAATACTTTGAGAATACAATGGGAACGTAATATCTTGGTATCATGATTTTCACTGCTTTTGCCATCCACACTGAAGAAAATCTTCCTCTGCTCTTAATAGAGTTATAAATTAAGCTCACTTGCAACATTAATAGCAGCAAATTGGAACCCTTCAAGATTTTTTTTTTTAATAAAGAAGGAAGAAGTCCCAATCAGTCACCAAGGCTCTGTTTTTGCCCACACACTCACCAGTAATTGATATAACATGGAATAGTTTTCATGGCGTCATTGGAAATGATTCTAAATATACTAGTCTCTGAATATAGGATTGAAATATTAAACTAGATATGAAATTGTTTCAGTAAAGAAAGGTCTTGACATATGTTTCCATCATCATCTAAACACATGCATGTGCACACACACACAAAAGAGTAAGTGTTGAAAGCTTAATTGTTTATGTGCAATATTAAATAGTTTAAAGACTTAGAACATGCATTTTGGATAGGGAGATGCTGATTATATAATAAATTAATGGGAGAATGTCCAAGAGTTAAAAGCACATCTCTATGTCTCCTAGAGATGTATACAGTATGCTTCACCCATCTAGTATACAACAACATTTGTTTCCTTCTGACTAAAAATAACACATTCTTATCACTGCAAGTTAAAAATGGAGGGTTTCACAAAAACCTCTTTAGAAAGAAAACTAAAATCGCCAATAATCACACTGTCCAAGATAACTGCTCAACAATTGCTCTTAGATCTTTTCAGTCTTCTTCCAGTGTTTGTGTATATTTGAATAATAAAAATCACAGTTCATATGCTTTCTGTATTGCATCACACTTTGTTTTTGATTTAAGATTAAGTTTTGAGAAAATTTTTTTTTATCATTTCTATTGTTAAATGTTATTTTAAAATGGGTCATAATAATCCATCCAAATCTTATGGAAATATTATTCAAGGTTTTCATTATTTACTTTGGGACTTTTAGGTTCATTTGCTTTGGGAGTGTTCCAAATAAAGCCATGTTTAACATTTCTAAGCTACTTCCTTAGGCAGTAGAGTGCCTGCAATGTAGGAGACCTGGGTTTGATCCCTAGGTCGAGAAGATCCCCTGGAGTAGGAAATGGCAACCCACTCCAGTATTATTGCCTGGAAATTTATTGCCTGGTAGGCTACAGTCCAAGCGGTCACAAAAGAGTTGGATACAACAGAGCAACTTCACTTTGCTTAACATTTTCTATGCACAAATCTAAACCTTTTCAAGGAAAGTCTTTGTCACAATGTCATTTACTATTTTTCCTATACACACTGATATACATCTTATTTTGTCTCATTCTAATGTACTCAGTTTTTGCATCTTAAAAAAAAATCCTATGATTCCACTTCTCCATTCAGCAATGACTCTTTTGACCTTCAAAGGAAATTTTTAAAATTGTGTTGATTCTCTCCAGTTCCTTATATCCCACATCCTACCAAGGCATTCCAATCTGATTTTGTTCTCACCGCTATACTGAAATCTGTCCAACTAAGGTTACTAAAGTTAATCAACTTTGTGCCAGTAATGTAATATAAGCATTCAGATATTTTACTTCTTAACCTCTCTGTTATAGTCAGTCTGACTGACACCTACCTCCTTAAAACATTCTTTCTGCTTGTATCACATTCTCCTTTTGCCTTAGCTTCTCAAGTGTATACATTCTATTTCACTTTGTGTGTACCCATCTTTAAAGGCACATTTACACATCAAGTCTTCTTTGATATGACTCTACCAGATTTCTCTGACTTTACCAGATCTTTCTGATTCAAATAACATACTGAATTCTTGCCAGCTGAGGTCATGATATTCAGCACCCACTTCTAGTTTAGCACTTGTTAATTAAACTGTACTTTAATCATATTTTTTCTCCACTGTTGATTTCCCTATTTGTTGGAAACATATCTTGCCCACATTTGTATTTGCTCATAATGTTTCCAACAGTCCAGTGTCTTACTAAGTACTCATTAAATGCTTACTGAATGAATTACTAAATCATAGCTGCTCTCTTAGAGCTTAACTGTGGCTGCATGGAGAGGATCCAATCAAATCAGCTCAAATGAATAAGAGATGTATTGTAAGGACATATGAGAATTTCACAGAATATAACAAATACTCATGGGAATTTGGAATTCAAACAATCTTTTTCTGTGTCTATTGTTGTGTGTGTGTGTGTGTGTGTGTGTGTTACTTCATTCTCCTGTTTCTCTCTGACATGCCTTTTCTGCTCAATTCTCAGCAAACACACATCAAGTGATCAACGAGAATATCCCAGAACTGAAGCTTTAACCCACAAATCTACATGAGTCTTAAACTTGACTCCCCCACTAATGACTGACTCAGTAACTGAGCTACAAAACAGCCTCCAATAAGGATAGTCTACAATGTCCATCCCTATTTCGTTTATCTGTGACACAGGGATGAACACATTATGTGATATATGAGTAAACCTGCCCATCTAGGTTGTGCATGGGGGATATGCCATTATTGCCTTTTAAACTTTTAGTGCCGTAAGAATTGTCACTCCTTCAGAACTCTGCCCCATGCCATTCCGGGCCCTGCACTCCCTACTCCTGTCCTGATTCTTGGTGACTTCAATATTCCCATAGAAAATTCTCCCAACACTCTGAGCTCTCAATTCCTTACCCTCCTTTCTTCCAATGTCCACCATTCTACTTCACTCACTCATTCCTATGGTCATAACTGCACCTGGTGACCACCATAACCATTAACTGCCTCCCCTTCATAATCTACTAATAAATTTCAAGCATCCCACAATCTGACCATCACTTCCTATCTTTCCACCTTATTTCCTCTAGAAATACAATTTTAACAACCTTCCAGGACTACAGATCCCTTCTTTTCATGTCCTTGATTTTTGATATATTTTATTTGCTCTCTACTCAAATTACATTTGGTTTTAAATTATAATAATCGCTTCTGCATATACCTTCAATATCCCTGTCACCCTATCACTCATCAATATGCTCTTGATTAAATTAAAACCTGTGTTAAATCCTATTCTCCCTATTCAACATACGAATCCTTGACAGTTGCTCGCTCCTTCATTCATAAAATCTTCTACCAAGTCCTGTCAATTTTACCTCTTCAAAGTTTATTTTCTCCCAACATATGTACACCTTTGGCTAATGCATGTTGATATATGGCAGAAATGAACCCAATATTTTAAAGCAATTATCTTTCAATTTAAATTTCAAAAGTAAATGAACAAAGTGTATTTTCTTTTTCCCATTAATGAGCTACATCAGTCCACCAACAATTCTTGCCAGTATTTTTTCAATAGCCTCCTCACTTGACCTTCTTTGTTACATGCATCCTCCTCTAAATCAGTCTCCACAAAATTCCAGAGTTGTCTGCAGTTCAAATCTACCCATATCACTGCATTGCTTAAGACTAGCAGTATTTGGTTGGCCAAAAAGTTTATTTGAGTTTTTTCCGTATCCCAAATGAAATTTTTGGCCAACCCAATAGTTGCTTATTGCCTGTTGGGAGGAGAAAAAAAAAAAAAAAAAAAAAAAAAAAAAAACCTCTAAAATAGGCTACAGTTTTCCAATTCTCCTTTTGTAAAAACTTTTCGACTCATACTTTATATAGCTCCAGCCTTGAAAAGCTTGGAGCCATAACATGATTCTGTACAAACATACTTGTTGGCCTGACAATATTGTGTGATACCAACACACTCTACTATTTCATAAATTTATGTTTTTTTCTTTTTTCTCTGCATGCAATACTGTCTGTGTGTCTGTTGCCCTAGGGATACCAGGAAGATAGAAACTGATATTGTTTAGGAATACCTAGGTCTTGCTCCAAATTTTCAAGTACCCCAACATCACCTTCACCACCAATGGAGTGAGAACATGCCTTTTCTGATATGAATTTTGGTTAAAAAGTGTGTACACATACCCCCCCAAAATAGGGGATAGATTGTTTTTGTCAGTTCCTCTGCCATAGGATTACAAACACTGGGTATATAAAAGGGCAGTTGAAGTCTAGAAATTCATGAACCAGGAAAGATGCAAACCTGCCCAGAAAGTATAACTGGGAACTGCATGAAGCCAAAAAAAAAAAAAAGATTAAAATATGCTACATCTGTTCTCATCTTGGGTGGCCATTTCACTTCAAATAAAATCTTGTATTCTTGGCAAATTAAACTGAGAACTTTATCTAATTTTACACTTGGGATGTGTGTGCTAACTACTCTGGCATTTAGATATATTTTTAGTGAGATATAAGCTTCAGAGTATCAGATTTACAGTGATTAAACAGATGTTAGAAGTGAAAATTGTTCAATATTTATAGTGACTGTTTAGAAATATACATCAAGATTTTAAATTGAAATAATCTTTGGTTCAACAATTCTGAGTCTAGAAGTGTATCATAATGAAATTATATGACAATTTGATATTGGTACACACATAGACTCACAAATGATTTAGTTGAACAATTGTTTAAATAATGAGAAATTCAAAACAGATGGTTAATAAACTATTATAGTAAATTCATTAAATGGTGCCCTGTGAAGTCATTGATGACAATGAGGAATAATTATATCAACTGACACAAAAAAGGCACTACAACATACTGTTATTATGGAGTGAGAATAGAAGAATGCATAGAGTATATAAAGCAATACACATACTCATGCACATACATATACACACATTCAGACTTGGAGTATGTATGACTAAAAATACATCTGAAAAGACATTTTTCTACATATTTTAAATTTTTAATTCTATTAATTTTGGGCTCTTTTTACTTTCTTCATCATACTTTTCTGTATTGTTTGAATGTTTCAAAATGATCATGTATCAATTTTCCAAACAGATTAAATTTTATGTGAAATTTTATTACACATAATTTTATTTTAATTAAACTTAATTTTATTAAAGCTATTAAATGTTATGTTAAATGTTAAACCATTAAAGTACAAGAACATATTAGTGCATGGTTTTATTAGAATATTTGGATGGATGAAGAAGACCTTTAGAAGACTAACATGTAAGACATATTTAATACAGAAAAAGATACATAGTTGTGACTTCAAAATAGTTAAAAATTTCAGCAAAGCAAATCAAAAAGCAAATGAACAAGCACTAACAACCATAAGCAAAGATTACAGCTACATAGGAGTTAAGGAAAATATTCATAACATGTTTAAAAAGCAATGGGTGACTATTCTTAAAATATAAGGAACACTTACAAGTAAATAAGTGTGTGTGACTAAACTAGCTCACATTAATTGACATTACTTATTTAAAATTTTAATATAATGGGAACTTAACAATCATGTATCTATGGCTAATGGGAAATGACAGAATATTACTTCCTTATCTACTGAGATAGACAAGCTTTTCATCAAAAGTCATATGTAAAAATCAGTGAAAATATTCAGGGCCTGGTTATGTGTGTTTTCATAAGAATGACCTATTTATATTTAATTAACTTTTACTTAAGTATAGTTGATTTTTCAACACTGTGAATTTCAGGAGTACAGCAAAGTGATTCAGTTATACATAGATTTTTTTTTCAGATTCATTTCCATTATAAGGTATTATAAAATATTGAATATAGCTCCTTGTGCTTTACAGTAAATCCTTGATATTTAATGTTTTTATTGCATTATAATTGACATAAGGAATGGCCCTTTGAAACTCACAGGCAATTCTCCATTTTCTTTCCAGAGACAGAAATGTTTTCTCTTAAAAAAAAAAAAGTCAAAATATTTTAAATGTTAACTTACGATAGTCCAAGTAGTATAAAACAAGCAAAGAATATCTGTGGGTATTTACCAACTAACATGGAGTGGATTTGAAAATAAAAAATGTAAGCACACTTCTACAGGGCTCTGAGCTTCTCTTCCTTTAGCCTAAGAAGCTGGGCCTGGCAGGGGCATCCAGCTCTTTTTCTTCTTTATTGCAATGGTCCAGTGACAGTCTGGCAACAAGCCTGTGGACTTCAGAGTCAGAAAGATGGATTATGCATACCACATCTGCCATATGCTAGCAGGGTGATTCTTTCTAAACGACAAATACATAAGCTTCAGCATGTAGAATTACTGAATAAAAAAAAAAAAAAAAGAGGTTAAAAATATTCCCTCAGAAAGCCACTTCTGAGGAGATACCAAGGGAACATTTCATGCAAAGATGGGCTCAATAAAGGACAGAAATGGCATGGACCTAACAGAAGCAGAAGATATTAAGAAGAGGTGGCAAGAATACACAGAAGAACTATATAAAAATAATCTTTATGACCCAGATAATCATGATGATGTGACCACTCACCTAGAACCAGACATCCTGAAATTTGAAGCCAAGTAGGCCTTAGGAAGCATTACTATGAACAAAGCTAGTGGAGGTGATGGAATTCCAGTTGAGTTATTTTAAATCCTAAAAGATGATGCTGTGAAAGTGCTGCACTCAGTATGCCAGGAAATTTGGAAAACTCAGCAGTGGCCACAGGACTGGAAAAGATCAGTTTCAATTCCAATCCCAAAGAAAGGCAATGCCAAAGAATGCACAAACTACCACACAATTGCACTCATCTCCCACACTAGTAAAGCAATGCTCAAAATTTTCCAAGCCAGACTTCAGCAATACATGAACCATGAACTTCCAAATGTTCAAGCTGGTTTTAGAAAAGGCAGAGGAACCAGATATCAAATTGCCAACATCCATTGGATCATTGAAAAAAACAAGAGAGTTCCAGAAAAAAATATATATATTTCTGCTTTATTGACTATGCCAAAGCCTTTGACTGTGTGGATCACAATAAACTGTGGAAAATTCTGAGAGAGATGGGAATACCAGACAACCTGACCTGCCCCTTGAGAAATCTGTATGCAACTCAAGAAGCAAAAGTTAGAACTGGACATGGAATAACAGACTGGTTCCAAATAGGAAAAGGAGTATGTTGAGGCTGTATATTGTCACCCTGCTTATTTAACTTCTATGCAGAGTACATCATGAGAAATGCTGGGCTGGAAGAAGCACAAGCTGGAATCAAGATTGCTGGGAGAAATATCAATAACCTCAGATATGCAGATAACAATACCTTTATGGCAGAAAGTGAAGAAGAACTAAAGAGCCTCTTGATGAAAGTGAAAGAGCAAAGTGGAAAAGTTGACTTAAAGCTCAACATTCAGATAACGAAGATCATGGCATCTGGTTCCATCACTTCATGGCAAATGGATGGCAAAATAGTGGAAACAGTGGTTGGCTATTATTTTGGGCTCCAAAATCACTGCAGATGGTAACTGTAGCCATGAAATTAAAATACACTTTCTCCTTGGAAGGAATGTTATGACCAACCTAGACAGCAAATTAAAAAGCTAAGACATTACTTTGTCAACAAAAGTCCGTCTAGTCAAGACTATGGTTTCCCAGTAGTCCTGTATGGATGTGAGAGTTGGACTATAAAGAAAGCTTAGCACCGAAGAATTGATGCTTTTGAACTGTGGTGTTGGAGAAGACTCTTGAGAGTTTCTTAGACTGCCAGGAGATCCAACCTGTCCATCCTAAAGGAGATCAGTCTTGAGTATTCATTGCAAGGATTGATGTTGAAGCTGAAACTCCAATACTTTAGTCACATAATGTGAAGAGCTGACTCATTTGAACAGATCCTGATACTGACAAAGATTGAGGGCAGGAGGAGAAGGGGACGACCGAGGATGAGATGGTTGGATGGCATCACCGACTCAATGGACATTAGTTTTGGTACACTCTGGGAGTTGCTGATGGACAGGGAGGTTTGGTGTGCTGCAGTCCATGGTGTCGTAAAGAGTGAGACATGACTGAGTGATTGAACTGAACTGAACTGAACAGAAGTCCACTTGGAGAATGTAACAAAACACCGAGTGTGATGCCTGGCACATAGTGTGGGTTGAATAAAAACAACTTCAGGGACTTCCCTGGTGGTCCAGTGGGTAGGACTTCACCTTCCAATGCAGGAGGTACAGGTTCAATCTCTGGCCAGGGAGCTAAAATCCCACATACCTCATGTTCAAAACAAACAAACATCCCATAAAACAGAAACAGTAGTGTAACAAATTCAAACAGGCCAAAAAAAAAAAAAAAGGTCCATATCAAAATAAAAATAATTAAAAAAATAACTTTAAAAATAATGATAATCTATAATAAAGTTGTGGGAATAGGAGTTGTACTTCCCTTCCCTTTGCAGAAGTTATCAATTTCTCATCCTTTTGTCTCTTTTGGTAGGATTCAGGTTAAAGACCATCACACAGGAGTTTTGTCTCTCAGAACTGGCAGCGTGAGGAGTGTTGAGTTTGCAAGTTTGCTCTCCTGAGATGGGCACTGGCATATTTCTCTATATGTGAACAGGTCATTCAGCTCATGAATGAAGGGCTAATCTTGTGGAATACCGCTCTGAGCTAATTATATTTTTAATTGCCCTCATTATAAATTTGTGAATGTCAATAAGAATTAAGTACAGTGAAAAGCAAAATGGAATACCAAAGTTATGAGATTTCTATCTGTTTGACTATTGGACTGGGAATTGCAACCACTGTCTTAATTACAGTCATTTGTCACTATAAAGACATGGGGAATATTTTTATTTTATTTTTTAACGAATTTAGTTCATGTATTGGGAAATTGGAATCACATCTTTTTCAAAAGGATGTAAGGAGCATCACTTTCGCTGTGCACTAACTTGAAAAAAAAACTGGAAAATTAAGTAGAAAAACTATAGTTCAACTTTGAATTAAGTGATAAAGATGGGACCGAAAAGACAGGGCAGGAAGAGGCCAGGACAAACTCATTGCTGGGGCCAATTCTTGGGCACTGGGGCCTGACCTGAGTATGAATTATTATTCTACAGTTTTGCACACAGTAATGAATAATCCTTCTTCTTTTGCCTCCTTTGATCAATTAAAATACCAGTGTTTAACTTTTAAAGATTTGATAAACATAATGATTAACATGGTCCCTGATCTATATAAGGTGCTACCAAAGAATGTCACTCCTTTAGTGCCTTTCTTATTTCTCACAGCCATTTTGCTAAAATGTACAAGCTGTCAGACAAAATGTATCTGTTTAGATCTGAGTATGTTACAGGGAACTGCCCAAGAGTATTTAAATTAGTGGCATTATTACACAGTGACTTAAGACAGACTTAAGAATTGCAAGACTGGATTTCTTGGGCACTAAGAGATTTATTACTGTCATTCAATGGATTTGGGGAGGGAAATGTTCTTGAAAAAACACAGCTAACATAAAAATTAATGTCAAAAGCAATTTTCCCCTAAGAAAGATATGATAAAGAATATATGAAAATCATATCTGAGTGGACAGTCATAGCAACCAGCTCTCTAGAGCTGACAAAAGGTAAGGCTGCAATTTCTCAATGCCTGGATCGTCATCTGTAACAATAGCAAGGTGGACCAGCCCATGTGCTAAGGAAGAGACCAAAAGCTCCAGCTGACTGAGAATGTCTATGCAAAGGAAAGGGCCCCAAACCCATTTGACTCCACTTCTAAATGCCCAGCTGAATAGATAACCAACAAGGACCTACTGTATAATAAAGGGAGCTATATGCAATATTTTGTAATAACTTATAAGGGAATAGAACATGAAAGAATAGATATATATGTGTACCTATAACTGAATCACTTTGCTGTACACCTGAAAGTTACACAACACTGTAAAGCAACTATACTTCAGTTTAAAAAGTAAATGAATGAATGAATTCATACCCAGTTGAAGGTACTGTTTGAAAGTGGCTTTGAGGAAAATCTTTGATATTCTCCACATCAGTGCTTGCCTGATGAATTTGATGGCACTAAATTACATTTTACTGAAATGATGTAAAAGCCAAATCACAAGCATTTAACAGAAAAGAAAAAAAAAAAAAAGAAACACTGTACACGGCAAATGAATGGAAATACTTCACAAGTTCAAGGCTTGAGCTGTTTACAAACTGCGCGCTGAAGAAGTTGAGCCAGTAGTTGTCATTCACCAATGAGCATCCTATCTGTATCACCTGTCAAGGTCCTGATTGTTGCTGCTGCTGCTGCTAAATCACATCAGTCATGTCTGACTCTGTGCGACCCCATAGACAGCACCCCACCAGGCTCCACTGTCCCTGGGATTCTCCAGGCAAGAACACTGGAGTGGGTTACCATTGCCTTCTCCAATGAATGAAAGTGAAAAGTAAAAGTTAAGTTGCTCAGTGGTGTCCTACTCTTCACGACCCCATGGACTGCAGCCTACCAGGCTCCTCCATCCATGGGATTTTCCAGGCAAGAGTACTGGAGTGAGTTGCCATTGCCTTCTCCAATTGTTTGCTGAGTACAGAGTTATTCTGAACAGCAACTCATGTATGACAGTAAAAGTGGAAGTAGAAAATGTTCTTTCATTTCCAAACATCTATACTTAAACTTTTGTAAGCCAAGAAGTGTCTAAAACAAAGCTGTGCTGAGTAACTAATCTGTGCCATACTCTCCACAGAATATGGTTTGAAGAAACCATCTACCTCAATCATAATCATTGTTGTTTAGTCGCTCAGTTGTGTCCAACTCTTTGCGACCCTATGATCTTTGGTTATCTATCTATATCTATGGACTATAGCCCACCAAGATCCTCTGTCCATGGGATTTTTCAGGTAAGAATACTGGAGTGGGTTGCCATTTCCTTCTCCAGGGATCTTCCCGACCTAGGGACCAAATCCATGTCTTCTGCATTGGCAGATGGATTCTTTACCTGGGAAGCCCAGTCATAATCATAGCAACCTTCTCCAGAAAACATCAGTGATCATGTCAGAGATTTTGCCTCGTGAAGGCAGGTTAGAAGAGCTGACTGACTAATAATACGTTCCCTTCCTCTTGTAACCTGTAGCCTTCATAAAGTTCTTTTACATATATTTCACTCTATCTTCCCCAAAATCAAGTAAGCCAAAGGTTTATAGAATTCCCCAAACTGGTATAGCTAAAAGGGGCAGAGGGATTCTAACCTAGTGTGTTCTGATTCCAAAATCTGTTTTTGCCAATGTACCACCCAGTGAACATTTGTTTCCTGAACAATGGCTTAAGAGTACCACATTAAAGACTCTGTGTTTCAAGATATATAGCTATTAGAGTATAAAATATGATAGAAGTTTTTTTAACAAGCATTTCCTTTAGATTTCTGTTCTTTGGCTTTCAAATGCTTTTTAAATGAAGGGTTCAAAAATTATACATGCATTCAATTGTGCTTAAAATGCTGCTCTGAGTAAAGTCTCACAATGCCTTTCACCAAAGAGAAAGCATTGCTCTAGAAGAATTATCAGGGTTCCTAATTTTTTTTTTGTCTTCCCATGAATGCTCTCAAATTTTCATAGGAATTTGAACTTTAAGAAAACACAATGTTTCTCATTGCTCTCAGCATCCCCATCCCTACCACTAGCCACCCACGAAAAATAATCTTCAACTTCGGGACAAAAGATTCAACAGTAAGATTGTGAATAGTAATACTGGAACCAGAGCTTATGAGAAGGAAACAAAATAGCCTGTCATGTTTAACAGTGATTACACATCATTTCAGTGAGTGCAAGGCTCGGATTATTTCAAAAGTTTAAGACGGTTTTCTTTCATACCATCATGACATGGAGGACTAAAAATCATGTCAATGAAACTTATCTTAAACCTTAACAACTTCCTATATCTTTAACTTGAAATTTATGAAACCTGGCTAAATCTTATTTTAATTCATGCGATAAAGTTTTATTTAAGATAGATAACATTAAAATGGTAAAAATAGAAAGGGAAAGATATTTGGGGTTGGGGGACATGGAAAAGAGATAAGGAGAAACAAAGGTATATGTTACCTATTCATTCTATTCCTGATTCCCAAAGATGCATGAGGATCATTCCTGGGTTATACCATTCCCCTCACGGATGCACCCTGCTATCTTATTTTTATTCCTGCCCCATACCTTTTGTACTCTTTGGCTCTCACTGTGGAAAGGCCCTTTGAGACCATCTCTTACTGAGACCAGCCTGGAGAAAAGGGACTTTTGAAAGTTCACAGGACTGGTTCATGGCAAAGTCAAGATTACAATCATCTCTCACCATTCCCATTCCCTAGTCTTTTAGACATTTCATAATAAATTAAATAGTACAACCAATTCTTTATGAAGGTTTTAGTAAAGTTGTAAACAAGAAAACACTACCATGGAAGCATTTTAACCAAAACTAGAAATGGAAAAGATTTCTCTGTGCATGAAATTGTTTTTTATAATAGCAGGTCTAAAACTCTTCTCAAGTTTTGAGTTTGAATGTGATCTTATTAAAATGGTTTATCTTAATATTTATATTATAGTTATCAGGAAGATATTTATAGTCGTGAGAGCAACGTTCTGCTAATGAACTTTGTATCTTAGTAGCTGTACATATAAACCTACTATATCCTTGATTACAAAGGAATTGAGGCTATAAGATGACCCCCTATTTCAGTGCCTTGACAATCAAAGGATTCCTCTTTCACTGGCTATGACTAGAAATATAGGATCTTGATGAAAGTACCAAGGAAATATTCAAAAATGCCTCCAGGCCTCGCCTTCAAGTCTCTTGCTGTTTCTGACTCTCTAGGCTTTATATCTGGATTCTCCTTGTCATTTCCCTCCACTTGGTGTGGCAGCCTAGCTCAGGTGAGTTAACAATACTAAAAAGCAAGCAATGTGACACTGTATAATATGGTCTCTGGTAAATGACCCACATCATATCCAAGAGAACATAAACATGAGTTCAGCACTGCTGGGGCATCCCCCGAAATGGTCCTGAACTACAGAAAGTAGCACCAGTTCTAGTAGCTTCTTTTGCCATATGGTATGCTGTCAAAGTGCTCTACTCAATATGTTAGCAAATTTGGAAAAGTTAGCAATGGCCACAAGACAAGAAGAGATCGGTTTTCATTCCAATCATAAAGAAGGGCAATATCAAAGAATGTAAGAACTAACATACAATTGTGCTCGTTTCAGATGCTAGCAAGGTAATGCTCAAAATCCTTCAAGCTAGACTTCAACAGTATGTGAACTGAGAACTTCCAGATGTACAAGCTGGATTTAGAAAAGGCAGAAATACCAGAGATCAAATTGCTAACATCTGTTGGATCATAGAAAAAAAAAGAATCCCAGAAAAAAACATCTACTTCTGCTTTATCGACTATGTCAAAGCCTTTGACCATGTAGATCACGTCAAACTGTGGAAAATTCTGAAAGAGATGGGAATATCAGACCACCTGACCTGCCTACTGAGAAACTTGTATGCAGGTCAAGAAGCAACAATTAGACCTGGACATGGAAAAATGGACTGGTTCAAAATTTGGAAAAGAGTATGTCCAGGCTGTACACTGTCACCCTGCTTATTTAACTTATATGCAGAGTATATCTTGAAAAATGCTGGCTGGATGAATCACAAGCTGGAATCAAGACTGCTGGGAGAAATATCAACAACCTTAGACATGCAGATGATAGCACTCTAATGGCAGAAAGTGAAGAAGAACTAGAGTCTCTTGATGAGGGTGACAGAAGAAAGGGAAAAAGTTGGCTCAAAACTCAACATTCAAAAAACTAAGATCATGGCATCTTGTCCCATCACTTTGTGGCAAATAAAAGGGGAAAAAGTGGAAGCAGTGACAGGTTTTATTTTCTTGGGCTCCAAAATCACTGTGGATGATGACTGCAGCCATGAAATTAAGACACTTGGTCCTTGGAAGAAAAGCCATGACATATTCATTGGAAAGGCCGATGCTGGAGCTGAAGCTCCAATACTTCGGCCACCTGATGGGAAGCCCTGACTCATTGGAAAAGATCCTGATGCTGGGAAAGACTGAGGGCAGGAGGAGAAGGGGGCACCAGAGGATGAAATGGATGGATGGCAATATCAACTCAATGGACATGAGTCCAAGCAAACTCTGGGACATAGTAAAGGAGAGGGAAGTGTGGTGTACTGCTGACCATGGGGTCACAAAGAGTTGGACTCAACTTAGCAAGTAAACAACACAACAAAAGTATGGAAAGAGCAAACGATTAAGTATCATAACTTTCTTCAAGTTCCTATTTTGTGACCTCAATCTTCCTCTTTCTATTACATGTTTCTAACTTGTAAAATAAGAAATGTGACTCTTTAAAAAATTCTCAAACCTAGCTATTAATTAATATTTCAGGGATATTTTTAACATACAGACTCCCAACAGCCATAATTCATCTATTAAGTCATAATACCAGGTTCTGGGCTTAGGAAAGTTCTAACTTGTGAAGCACCGCTAAGGGCTTGATGGACATGCATTTGAGCAAGCTCCAGGAGATGGTGAAGAATGGTGAAGCCTGGCGTGTTACAGTCAATGGGGTTGCAAAGAGTCGGACACGACTGAGCAACTGAACAACAAGGGGCTTGAAAATTCATTCAGTATAGGACTTCACTGCATTCAGCATTCTCGATACTAACAGCAATAGAGTCTAATCAAGTTTTGTTATGTTGATCACTTCAAAGTCATCTGAGAGATCTTTAAAACTTTAAGACTCCACATTTCAGATTCCACATATAAGTGGTATCATGCAGCTTTCTACTTTCTGCGACTGCCTGGTTTCACTCAGTATAATGTCCTCCAGATTCAATCATATTTTGTAAGTGTCAGTATCTCCCTATTAAAGCTGAATAATATTCCACTGCATGTATGTTTTGGTGTGTCTTTGATATTTTCTTTATTACATAGGTTGTTTCCTTATCTTGGGCTTCACTCATAACTCATTTGATAAAGAATCCACCTGCATTACAGGATACCCCTTCTATTCCTGGGTCAGTAAGATCCCCTGGAGAAGGGATAGGCTACGCACTCCAGTATTCTTGGGCTTCCCTTTTGGCTCGGCGGGTAAAAAATCTGCCTGCTACTACTGCTGGCAGGAATCCCTCAGAAGAAATGGAGCAGCCATCATGGTCAACAAAAGAGTCTGAAATGCAGTACTTGGATGCAGTCTCAAAAACGACAGAATGATCTCTGTTCATCTCCAAGGCAACCATTCAGTATCAACGCAATCCAAGTCTATGCCCCAACCAGTAACGTTGAAGAAGCTGAAGTTGAATGGTTCTATAAAGACCTACAAGAACTTTTAGAACTAACACCCAAAAAAGATGTCTTTTTCATTATAGGGGACAGGAATGCAAAAGTAGGAAATCAAGAAACACCTGGAGTAACAGGTAAATTTGGCCTTAAAATACAAAATGAAGCAGGGCAAAGACTAATAGAGTTTTGCCAAGAAAATGCACTGGTCCTAGCAAACACCCTCTTCCAACAACACAAGAGAAGACTCTACACATGGGCATAACCAGATGGTCAACACCGAAATCAGATTGATTATATTCTTTGCAGCAAAAGATGGAGAATCTCTATACAGTCAGCAAAAACAAGACCGGGAGCTGACTGTGGCTCAGATTATGAATTCCTTATTGCCAAATTCAGACTTAAATTTAAGAAAGTAGGGAAAACCACAAACAATTTAGGTATGACCTAAATCAAATCCCTTATGATTATACAGTGGAAGTGAGAAATAGACATAAGGGCCTATATCTGATAGATAGAGTGCCTGATGAACTATGGAATGAGGCTTGTGACATTGTACAGGAGGCAGGGATTAAGACCATCCCCATGGAAAAAAAAATGCAAAAAAGCAAAATGGCTTTCTGGGGAGGCCTTACAAATAGCTGTGAAAAGAAGAGAAGTGAAAAGCAAAGGAGAAAAGGAAAGATATAAGCATCTGAATGTAGAGTTCCAAAGAATAACAAGAAGAGATAAGAAAGCCTTCTTCAGCGATCAGTGCAAAGAAATAGAGGAAAACAACAGAATGGGGAAGACTAGAGATCTCTTCAAGGTAATTAGAGATAACAAGGGAATATTTCATGCAAAGATGGGCTCAATAAAGGACAGAAATGGTATGAACCTAACAGAAGCAGACAATATTAAGAAGACGTGGCAAGAATACACAGAAGAACTGTAGAAAAAATATCTTCATAACCAGGATAATCATGATGGTGTGATCACTCATCTAGAGCCAGACATCCTGGAATGTGAAGTCAAGTGGGCCTTAGAAAGATCACTACGAACAAAGCTAGTGGAGGTGATGGTATTCCAGTTGAGCTACTTCAAATCCTGAAAGATGATGCTGTGAAAGTGCTGCAGTCAATATGCCAGGAAATTTGGAAAACTCAGCAGTGGCCACAGGACTGGAAAAGCTCAGTTTTCATTCCAATCCCAAAGAAAGGCAATGCCAAAGAATGCTCAAACTACCACACAATTGCACTCATCTCACATGCTAGTAAAGTAATGCTCAAAATTCTCCAAGCCAGGCTTCAACAATATGTGAACCATGAACTTCCAGATGTTCAAGTTGGTTTTAGAAAAGGCAGAGGAACCAGAGATCAAATTGCTAACATCCGCTGGATCATGGAAAAGCAAGAGCGTTCCAGGAAAACATCTATTTCTGTTTATTGACTATGCCAAAGCCTTTGACTGTGTGGATCACAATAAACTGTGGGAAATTCTGAGAGAGATGGGAATACCAGACCACCTGACTGCCTCTTGAGAAACCTATATGCAGGTCAGGAAACAACAATTAGAACTGGACATGGAACAACAGACTGGTTCCAAATAGGAAAAGGAGTACGTTGAGGCTGTATATTGTCAGCCTGCTTATTTAGCTTATATGGAGAGAATTCATCATGAGAAACGCTGGACTGGAAGAAACACAAGCTGGAATCAAGACTGCTGGGAGAAATATCAATAACCTCAGATATGCAGATAACACCACCCTTATGGCAGAAAGTGATGAGGAGCTAAAAAGACTCTTGATGAAAGTGAAAGAGGAGAGTGAAAAAGATGGCTCAAAGCTCAACATTCAGAAAACAAAGATCATGGCACATGGTCCCATCACTTCATGGGAAATAGATGGGGAAACAGTGGAAAGAGTGTCAGACTTTATTTTTTTGGGTTCCAAAATCACTGCAGATGGTGATTGCAGCCATGACATTAAAAGACGCTTACTCCTTGGAAGAAAGGTTATGACCAACCTAGACAGCATATTCAAAAGCAGAGACATTGCTTTGCCGATTAAGGTCCGTCTAATCAAGGCTATGGTTTTTCCTGTAGTCATGTATGGATGTAAGAGTTGGACAGTGAAGCAGGCTGAGCACTGAAGAATTGATGCTTTTGAACTGTGGTGTTGGAGAAGACTCTTGAGAGTCCCTTGGACTGCAAGGAGATCCAACCAGTCCATTCTGGGGGAGATCAACCTTGGGATTTCTTTGGAAGGAATGATGCTAAAGCTGAAACTCCAGTTCTTTGGCCACCTCATGTGAAGAGTTGACTCGTTGGAAAAACTCTGATGCTGGGAGGGATTGGGGGCAGGAGAAGGGGACGACAGAGGATGAGATGGCTGGATGGCATCACTGACTCGATGGACGTGAGTCTGAGTGAACTCCTGGAGTTGGTGATGGACAGGGAGGCCTGGCTTGCTGCAATTCATGGGGTCGCAGAGTCGGACACGACTGAGCGACTGAACTGAACTGAATGTGCAATACCTGGGTTTGATCCCTGGGTTGGAAGATCCCCTGGAGAAGAGAAAGGCTACCCACTCCTGTATTCTAGCCTGGGGAATCACAGTCCATTGGGTCGTAAAGATTCAGACATGACTGAGCAACTTTCACTGCCATATTTTTGCTATTGTGAATAATGCTACAACAAACATGGGAGTACAGGAATCTCCATGAATTGTTGATTACATTTTCCTTGAATATATATATATTCCAAAGAAGGATTGCTGGATCATATGGGTTGTTTTTTGAGGAGTCTCTATACTGTTTTCCATAGTGGCTGTACCAATTTACATTCCCATCCAACAGGGCATAAGGTTTCGTTTTTCTCCATAACCTCACCAACATTTCAGTTCAGTTCAGTTCCATAACTCAGTCGTGTCAATGGGTTTCCTCGGAAAGCAGATCCAAACATTTGAGTGGTAATACCAATTGCCCATTGGAGGAGAACTGGGGGTGCAAAGTGCATCGTCTGTGACTACTGGGGACAAGGATGATGGTTTCCTCAGATGAAACAAGTGCTGTAATTTTAGGTTTTGCCCAGTCTGTGCAGTACCCTGATTTGATTCTCTAACATTTCTGGAGAATCTTTAAGCTTACATATTTTTTATATAATGCATGATCAAATTTATTTTGATAAGATGGTTCACAGTAATAATATCAGATGAAATGAATTTGGTCACAAGTTGATTCAGGCATCACATGTTCAAAAATAGGGTGATTTCAACTTTTCAAATTAACTGAGATAATCTATTGTCATATTTATTTTGCTAACACAATATTATGCTGTATCTTTAACAGTGTTAAAAATAATTTTACCTTAAATGAAAAGCCTGTAAATGATAACAAAAGTGGTTAAGTGAGCTTACATACTTTAATAAACTATTTAAAAAAATATGATGTAGTTAGTCTTTGCTTTATGTAAGTAAAAACCCTGATTGATAAAGGGTTGTTGTTTAGTCACTGAGTCACATCTGAATTTTTCGGGACCCTATGGATTGTAGTCCACCAGGCTCCTCTGTCCATCAGATTTTTCAAGTTAGAATACTGGAGTGGGTTGCCATTTCCTTCTCAAAGGGATCTTCCTGACCCAGGGATCAAGCCCATGTCTGCTGCATTGGCAGGTGGATTCTTTATCACTATAAGCCACCAGGGAAACTCCTTAAAGTTTGCTATGTGACTTAATGAGCCAGCCTACATAAAGCACTTAGTACAGTTCCTGGTTAGGGCTTCCCAGGTGGTTCGAGTTGTAAAGAACCTACCTGCCAATGTAGGAGACATAAGAGATGCGAGTTTCATCCCTGGGTTCAGGAAGATCCCCTGGAGGAGGGCATAGCAACCCACTCTAGTATTCTTGTTTGGAGAATCCTATGGACAGAGGAGCCTGGCAGGCTACAGTCCATGGGTTTGCAAAGACTCAGACATTACTGAAGCAACTTAACACACACACACACAGAGTTCCTGGTTATTATTATATAATAACTGCACACTATATGAGAGTGAGTTGTGAGTGAGTTATAGAGTAATCAGAAAGAATATAAAAGAAAACAATTGTTACCTCTGCATAGTGAGATTACTTGAGAATATTTTAATACATATTTATGGAACTTCTTGAGATAGATAATAAAATACAAATAGCAAAAGTAAATACAGTAGCAAAAAAAAAAAGAATAACACAAATATGAATGAAGTTTGAGTGTTTTATACCATTTCAGGACTGAAAGAGTCCTTAGAATTATGTTGGCTTCCCTGGTAGCTCAGCTGGTAAAGAATCTGCCTGCAACGCAGGAGACCCTGGTTTGATCCCTGTAAGAGGGACAAGCTACCCATGCCAGTTTTCTTGGGCTTCCCTGGTGGCTTAGATGGTAAAGAATCCACCTGCAATGCAAGAAACCTGGATTTGATCCCTGGGTTGGGAACATTCCCTGGAGAAGGGACAAGATACCCAATCCAGTATTCTGGCCTGGAGAATTCCATGGAGAGAGGAGTCGGGTAGGCTACAGTCCACGGGTCACAAAAGAGTCAGACCTGACTAGGCGAATTTCAATTTCACTGTAGCTGCTGCTGCTGCTAAGTCACTTCAGTCATGTGCGACCCCATAGACGGCAGCCCACCAGGCTCTGTCGTCCCTGGGATTCTCCAGGTAAGAACACTGGAGTGGGTTGCCATTTCCTTCTCCAATGCATGAAAGTGAAAAGTGAAAGTGAAGTCACTCAGTTGTGTCCAACCCTTCGTGACCCCATGGACTACAGCCTTCCAGGCTCCTCTGTCCATGGGGCTTTCCATGCAAGAGTACTGGAGCAGGTTGCCATTGCCTTTTCCATTCACTTTAGAATTACTGCCAAAGTTAAAATGAGGACATTTTAAAAATTCTATATGCAAAGGAGAAAAACAAATATAATAAAAAATTTGGTCTAAACATTTTCATAGTAAGCATTTAATATTATGAAGAAATGATTATTTGAATCTTCTTAGGTTAATAGAAAGTTCATGTTCCATAATACAGGACTTGTATTAGGTTGGTGCAAAAGTAATCACAGTCTTTTGCATTGCTGAAATTTACCATTTAATATTAGAATACTTTCTAAATAAATGTGATTATATGTAATTTTAATATGCATTTCTTGCTTTATGATTTTTGCTAATGACTGATTATTTGCTGTGTATTTTATATTTATTTTAGGCCAAGGAAATGATGTTAGACGAAAAGCAAATTTGAGCAATTTTCTTATTCGAGTTCAAGACGGACTGTAAAGCAACAGACAACTTGCAATATCTACAACACATTTGGCCCAGGAACTACTAAAGAACATACAGTGCAGTAGTGGTTCAAGAAATCTGCAAAGGAGACGAGAGCCTTGAAGATGAGGAGTGCAGAGGCCAGCCCTCAGAATTTGACAACAACCAACTGAGAGCAATCATCTAAGCTGGTCCTCTTACAACTACACAAGAAGTTGCTGAAGAACTCAGCAACAACCATTCTATGGTCATTTGGCATTTGAAGCAAATTGGAAAGATGAAAAAGCTCAATAAGTGGGTGCCTCATGAGCTGACCAAACATTAAAAAAAAAAAAAAAAAACACGTCATTTTGAAGTGTCTTCTCTTATTCTACGTGACAACAACAAACCATTCCTTGGTCGGATTGTGATGTGTGGCAAAAAGTGGATTTTATACAATTGGTAATGACCAGCTCAGTAGTTGGAGAAACTCCAAAGCACTTCCCAAAGCCAAACTTGCACCAAAAGTTATGGTCACTGTTTGGTGGTCTGCTGCCTGTCTGATCCACTAAAGCTTTCTGAATCCCAGCGAAACCATTACATCTTAGAAGTATGTTCAGCAAATTGATGAGATGCACTGAAAACTGCAACACCTGCATCCGGCATTGGTCAAAAGAAAGGCCCTGATTCTTCTCTGTGGCAACACCCAACCACATATTGCACAACCAATTCTTCAAAAGTTGAATGAATTGGGCTATGGAGTTTTGCCTCATTCGTCATATTCAGGTGACCTCTCACCAACCAATGACCACTTTCTCAAGCATCTTGACAACTTTTTGCAGACAAAATGCTCCCACATCCAGCAGGAGGCAGATAATGCTTTCCAAGAGTTTGTCAAATTCCAAAGCACAGATTTTTATGCTACAAGAATAAACATTTCTTGTTGGAAAAAATGTGTTCATTATAATGGTTCCTATTTTGATTAATAAAGATGTGTTTCCACCTAGTTATAATGATTTAAAATTATGGTCTGAAACCGTAATTACATTTGCATGAACATAATAGTAAGATTAATAGAGACTCCATTTGTAAAATTTTAGACATTTGAATCTTAACATGATGACTACCAGTTTACATTCTAACTCTCCTGCAATATGTCAGAAAACTGGTCCTCCTTACATATATAGCAACTATATTTTCATTTCCATAGGGCAAAAACTTCCAACTCGTATATTGAATATATTTTTTCATTCCCTCTAAGCTATCATACTGGTCCAAGTCAGCATCATCTCTTGAAATAACCTCTCCACTACATTAATCCTTGCCTCCCTGAATGAAGCACCCAGAATTATTCCAGTGAAAAGTAAGGTGATCAGATCTTATCTTTGTTCCAAACAACTCCTTTGTTCCAAACCCTCTGATGGCTTCCCATTTCATTCAATAAAGAGAAAGTCCTTACAATGACCTATATTAATGATATAATTAATTCATAAAATAATGAATAAGTGAACACTGTTCTTATAGAAGAATGTTATGTTTACACATTTATCATGTGTATACATATATAACTGTATATATACATATGCTATATATGTATAAAAACTATATATGTATCTATAACCACAGTTGACTCTCTGTATCCACAAGTTCTGCATCTGCAGATTCAACCAACCATGGATCAAAAATATTTGGGAAGAAAAAATTCCAGAAAGTTCCAAAACAGTAAAACTTGAATCTGTGATGCACTGGCAAATATTTCCACTGCATTTACACCATCCACCCCAACTTCACCTCCTCTCTTCTCCCTCCTGCCCAATGAGCTCCAGCCAGATTGGCCTCCTTTGTTTCTTATCTTCCATATTTCAAGCACCCTCTTACTTTAGGGTCTTAATCCTTGCTGTTCCTTCCACCTGGAACATTCTTACTGAAAATACTTGCATGTGTCAATCCCACACTTCCATCAAGTGTCTGTTCAAAGGTCATAACAAAGGAGCCTTCCCTGGCCATCGTACATGAAATCAGATCACCTCCCTTCCACCAACTCCCCATATCTCCTTCATTTTGCTTTATCTGTGCCACAGCATTTGTCTTCATATGACATTTTAAACATTTTGCTGTCTGATTGGCCTCCCCCCAATAGTAAATAACCCACATAAGGATAGGGTTTTTTTTTTTCATTTTTTTCCTCTTCTATATGCTAAACAATTAGAAGTACAAGTGATCAAAAATATTTGTTGAATGAATGAAAGCATCTCACTAAAAATCTCCAACTCAGACGAAAGATAGCAAATGATTAACTGTCAACTGGCTGAGTAAGTTTTAAGCAGAACTATGTAAGAATTAAATTGATTGAATAAACAGGCACACAAGGGAAATAGATAGTTTTAAATAATTTATAAATAGTAAGGGCCTGTCCTGATGATGGGTTATAAATTATTAACCCACTATATTCTTGGCAGGATTTAGCAATCAACTGAGACTAATTTTTAGATATGAAATTCTCTGAATTCACAGAGATATCTCTTTGAGCTAGTATCAAAATTCAAAGACAGGAGAATTGCTTACATTTTTACAATTTCATGGAACTCTATCATATCTCCATATCTTCGCCTTCCTTCCTTTCTCTGCTCTCTCTTTCTTCCTCCTTCCCTCCAATTCTCACCCTCCCTCCATTCCTTTCATTTTATCTCATGTTATTTATCATTAAAATATTCAGGCATTGCAACTAGTGCTAAATAAACCCTGATGGAGAGGAGGCCTGGTGTGCTGTGATTCATGGAGTTGCAAAGAGTTGGACATGACCGAGTGACTGAACTGAACTGAACTGAAACCTTGAAATGACTTTTCTCTATTTTTACTAAATAGAATATTAGTCATTCAGTCATGTTTGACTTGTGACCCCATGGACTGTAGCCTGCCAGGAACCTCTCTAGGCAAAAATACTAGACTGGGTTGTCATTTCCTCCTCCAGGGTTACGAAATAGAAGCACCATGGATTTCTATACTCTCTATTCACTTCTATAATAAACAAGTCATCCACACTCTATAATAAACAAGTCATCCACATCCCTATAAACAGAAAACATTGGAGATCTTCAGAGAACAAATGACCACACTCAAACACACTGTTTGGAAATGGTTGGATAGGATTGAAATGGGAATAATGTAACAGATTTTAAAAAATCTCCTTTGGCTAAAATATATCAAGGCCTAAACCTTTCTGGCAAAGATAATAACATGTAAAAATACCATGTTACCTGAACAAGTATTCTTTTACACATGAAAATTGAATTTTTATTGGACTACTATTATTACTAGGGCTTCTCTGGACATTTGATTATATATATATGCTTCCCTGGTAGCTCAGCTTGTAAAGAATCCACCTGCAATGCAGGGGACCTCTGTTCGATTCCTGAGTTGGGAAGATCTCCTAGGGAAGGGATAGGCTACACACTCCATAGTTCTTGGACTTCCCTGGTGGGCTCAGATGGTAAAATATCCACCTGCAATGTGGGAGACATTGGCTGGGAAGATCCCCTGGAGGAGGGTATGGCAACCCACTCTAGTATTCTTGTCTGGAGAATTTTCATGGACAGAGGAGCCTGGTGGGCTATAATAGTCAATGGGGTCTCAAAGAGTTGGACATGACTGAGTTACTAAGCACAGCACATATATGTATATACATATACACTTGGTGATACACACACACACACACACACACACACACATATATGTATACTAAAATAAAATCTTTATTCCCAAGGAGCTCACAATCTAGAACTCCTTTGCCCAGTTAGGTAGGACCAAGTGCATGTATACAAAATGGGGAAATACAAAGAAATTACTGATAATTGTTTCTGTTAGAGGCCATTGCTATGAATTATAAAATTATGGACGTATGCTCACATTCTTCTCTTGTAAAATAAATATGCAATTCACACATGTTCTTCCTTAGCTGTCTTTCCACTAAAGATGATAATGTGTGATATAGATGAGTCATGGAACCCTGAATATTTTGCATGGTGCCCAACCCAGAGCCAGTGCTAAATAAATGTTAGTTGAATAAAGGGGTAATCAATTAATATTTGAACTACAGAATATGCATGTCTTATAACTTAAATATTAGAAAACAATTGCTCAAAATATCCAAATTTTCATTATTGCAGTGTGATAAAAATATTTTTGAAACGTCTCCAGCCACATCATTTTTTAACTCACATTTGCGTGTGTTGTTCATTTCCTTTACTCATTTGATATTAACAAAAGCCTTGAAGATAAAAGAATAGGAATAATATATACTTGTTCTTAAATATGAAGAATGAAAAGTCAGAAAAATCATGTGACTTGTCCTAGGATATTGAGGGTTCTGAATCTTACCTCAACTGCAGGTCTGCTGGCTCCGTGTTTAAGGCAAATTTAGTGACATCCAGTACCATTTCAGGTAGGCTGCAGTCCATGGGGTCGCTACTAGTTGGACACGACTGAACGACTTCACTTTCACTTTTCACTTTCATGCATTGGAGAAGGAAATGGCAACCCACTCCAGTGTTCTTGCCTGGAGAATCCCAGGGACAGGGGAGCCTGGTGGGCTGCCGTCTATGGGATCGCACAGAGTCGGACACGACTTAAGTGACAGCAGTAGCAGCAGCATGACACTAAATCATCTATAAGTTTTGCATTTTCATTACTCAGATCACTGCCCTTCTTCTTTAAGTGGTAGTCTGACAAAATAGTAAAAGAATACTATTAAATCGAAGAGTATGTCAGTGGTCATTGGGCACAATGAATCATTATCCAATGTTGCTATATTACACAGAGTTGGTGGTGGTTTAATTCATTAAGTCGTGTCTGACTCTTGTGATCTCATGGACTGTAGCTTACCAGGTTTCTCTGTACATGGAGAGGCATCTAGAAATGACTAACTCTAAAGTCTTTGTAAGTTTTCAGCCATACTTCCACCCTCCACTCTTTATCTTTTAACACAGATATGGTGAATTTCACTTAGAACAACTTTCTGAATTGTCTTCAAAAGACTAAGCTAGACAATCAAAAGTTGGATCAAAACAGTCTACAGAAAATTAACTCATCAAAATTCTCACAGGAGATTTTTTTAGTTCAGTGGCTTGCATAAGATGAAATGGACATTTTTTGTTTTTTTTTTTTAAATTCATACATATGTAAATAAAACAATCGGACTCTCTAGGCACCCAGGAAATTTTCATGTCTTCATTTTCTGTGTGTAGGTAAAAAAATGCAGCACATTTCCTAAAAAAAAAAAAAAAAAAGGATATTTAAACATTTGTATAATTATTTTGCACACCCCATTGTGCTTTAAATTATTTTTTCAGATAAGCAACCTATTAATGTTTCAAAATATATTTTCCAAACAGATTACACTGTCCCAATGGCAATGGAATATGATAGGCTTTCAGATTAAATTTAACTCTGAACCAAAAGATTTGATACAGAGTCTCTCTCCTAAAAACCAAGAATCCTCAGAGGTGGGGTTTATTTCCATTTCTTCTCACTATAATGCTCTAGAATTCTGGATTCAGCCTGACATTTTATCCTTTCTCATCTGTGAAATGGGTCTCATTACCACAAGTAAATTCAGGTTTTGTGGGACCCAAAATTTACAGATTTGAAGAGGTCTTCTTTAGGAAACACAATACAAAAGTAGGTACTCTGTAAGACTTTGACAGCGACCTGTGAAACAATGGCTCTTAATCATGTTCACAGTTATACCCACTTCTGCTAATAGCCATACCATCTGACATTAAGGTAAGATGCCATATATGCAGAAGGGACATTCACAAATAACAAACTTTTATTCTTTTACCCGTCCCATACTTCTGAAAGAATTGATAGTTATAGTACATTTCCTGTACCGCAATCCTATCTTTCTATACATCTTGCAATTTAGCAGTCGCTTTAGAAGAACAGGTTGATTTCTACCTATAGGTGAGAGATTAAGACCACATCTACTCAGTCACCCTATTTGCACCATACATGCCAGAAAGTAGAGAAACATGATATTGATTATAATAAACAAGGCTTTAATTTAGATATATAAATTCCATTCACAAACCATCTATAGAGAGTTACAAGTGTGCAAAGTCACATAGGTAAATAGGTGGATAAATAAAGTATCTAAAAGGTTGCTTGTTGGTATTAGAGAGAGATTGACATCCACAAGTTAAAAGTAGCACAGTCTATAAAAAATGACAGGGGCTTCCTTGGTGGTTCAATAATTAGGACTTCATGTTTTCATTGCCAAGAGCCTGGGTTTGATTTCTGATCGGGAAACTAAGATCTCACATGTGGCAAAACAAAACAAAACAAAACAAAACAAAACAAAAAACAAGCTGAGAGCTTTAAAGAGTGCACAAGTGGAAACAATTCAGAACTTTACTTGGAAAAAAAAAGCAACCCAGTATCTCTAACATGGAAGGCTGAGGGAACTTGTCTCAAAAATATGTACAATGAAAAAGGGGGTGACCCAAACTGAGATTTCCCTGGACAAGCAGGTGTTCTGGTGTGTCTGGGATGACTTTGTGTGCCTTTGTGAGTCCAGACTCACGGTGTCATCCTCCATCAGAATAATTTTTAATAACCCAGGAGGCACTGCTGAAGTCCCAACACATCTTGGACCTGAAGCTGTTTTCAACATGTTGAGAGGCCAACCCGAATGTACTCAAATTCCTAATTTTCTTTATTAGCACCAAATATGAAAACACTGAAAGAAAGCATTTAACATAAATTCACAGAGTTGTGGCAGTTCGCCACACTAATTCAACTTGCTGCTATCAAGCACTCTTGTCAGAGCTAAAAATAAACAGTATTCTTCAAAATGATTCATTAGATTATTTCCTAATCAATGGTAAACAATCCTGACAAAATGGCATTGACTTCAAAAATTTAATAACTTCTAAAATAACAATTTTATTGTTTGCAAAGAAACTGTGCATTCAATCTTGATTTAATTTATTTGGGGTGGCAACAGTTTCTTATTAATAACAAGAAATACTGAGTGTGAACAAAAATAAAACTAATCCATCCATTTTTGACAACAGACAGTAAATATCCACTAGTTTCACTAAATCCTCCACTGAATGACTTTCCTCTGTTGCTTTGATTTCTGCCAGTGGATGTGATTTGAAAAAACCTGAACTTGAGTAGAACTTTTCACTAGTCAAAAGTAAACATAGGCTCCGATAAGAAAGAAAACAAATATGCATTTGACTGCCATTTTTTACCAGTCAGACTCCTCAGTTTGAAATTAGGTTATACACATCTCCCTTGGGTCAGTGCCCCTTGCAGTGGCACTCTAAAATTTCTACACAGGAAATGCTCAGGGGTTGAAATCTGATTGTAAGTCAGGGAGGAGAAGGTAAAGACTTCTGCTGACCTTGCAATGACAGTTTATACTTAGTTTGTGTATTTTGGGCCATCGGAAACTCAGAAAAACCTTCCCACATCACCCCCTTGGTACTGCCAAAAGTTTCTTGGTTTACCCTAAGAAGCCCACTCTTGATCTGTCTTCTCTCCTGCCAAAAGCTGGGCAGAGATGTTCATGATTAAGAAAGACTGCAAATGATCTCTCTCATTCTCTTTACAATCCATAATACGCATGGGCTTCACTAGCTTAGCTTCCTATAGGATTTGAATGCTACTCTTCCATCTTTCATCCACTGTTCCAAGAACCAATATTAGAAAATCCAACTCTGAATTTCTTCAGAAATACTGTTGCAGACATCATCCTTGGTTTCCAGCTGCCCTTATATAACAGTAATCACCCAACACAATGACTGGCATTCTAAAAGTACGTTCATAGATAATGTTCTAATTCTCCCAGCAACACTGGGTCATGTCTATGCCTCTGTTCATCTTCAGATGAAACTGAGGCTTGTAGAGGTTCACATACATAATAAGACTGCAGAAATAAGGAGGTGTGGCAAAGATAATAATAGGTGTTCATCATACTGTTCTTGTGCTTCCTTCCAGGAGGCTAAGTACATTTGCCCACGTCTCTTGGAGTTAGATGGAACCAGGTTCTGGCTAGCAGAATATGGTCAGAAGTGATGTGTACAACTTCTAGTGGCCTTTAAAGTCTCCCACACAATCCTCCAAGCCTTCATTTAACTTTCAGCTCCTGGCCAGATGCAGAGATTTAAGTGAATGTCACTGATGCCCTAGGAATTGTTAGTGTCTGTGTGGAATAATCTGGATCTTTGAAAGTCTACCTAAAGAAGGACACACCCTTAATCCTGCTAACACACCTGGACTTGAAAATGAGCGAGAATGAAAGCTTTATTAAGAAAGCTGATGGAAGTTTTAGGACTTTTTGTTAAAGTAGGTGGAGCATTCTTGCTAGTACAGTGGAGCCAGTAGTATCAGCCTTTCCCACCTTATTCAGCTCCATGCACTCCCCTGCACTTTACATTCTAGGGATGACAACTTACCAGGACATCATGCTCAGGTTCACTTGCCACCAAACTCTCAGTTTTCCTCCAAGTTTTACTTGTAAATGCTGTCTCTAGGGTAATGCTATCCTTGATGCCACTTTTTCCCTCTGTTCTCACCACATGCTGTTTATCCCTAAAACCTGGTAAGTTGCATGAGAATTTCCAAGCAGGTGGTTGTGAGCAAGTCACTTTCCCTCTCTGAGTACCTAACCTTTTCACTTAATCCTCACAACATTTGAAGCAGACATTAGTAGGATCTTCAGTTTAAGATGGAGAAATGAAGACGTAGAGAATTGCCTGAAGCTTCACAGCTGTTTTATAGCAGAATCTCAACTTTTACAGGATTGAATCAGAAGATTTTATCCCCATGACTGTCCACTTCACTACCTGGAGAGCAGGGGTCTAAATAATTTCAGTATCCCCCTTACTGAATATCCTGCTGTATCCAGTGTAGAGGGATGAACAGATCAGAACCAGAATCAAGTTTTTGATTCCAAGCCTTTCCTTTACTATGTTATACTGCCTCCTACTACAGATGCTTTTGAACTGTGGTATTGGAGAAGACTCTTGAGAGTCCCTTGGACTGCAAGGAGATCAAATCAGTCAATCCTCAAGGAAATCAGTCCTGAATATTCATTGGAAGGACTGATGCTGAAGCTGAAACTCCAATACTTTGGCCACCTGATGTGAAGAACTGACTCATTAGAAAAGACCTTAATGCCAGGAAAGATTGAAGGCAGGAGGAGAAGGGGACAACAGAGGATGAGATGGTTGGATGGCATCACCGACTCAATGGACACGAGTTTGAGCAAGCTCTGGGAGTTGGTGATGGACAGGGAAGCCTGGTGTGCTGCAGTCCACAGGATCACAAAGAGTCGGACATGACTGAGGGACTGAACTGAACTACAGATGCAAATTTATCACAGAAACAAGTGCTTCCTTCATATCCGCTACATAGTAAGCATCAAGTAAATATTGGTGAATGGATTAAAGGAATCACAATAGCTGATACAAGTATTATAGCAAAACAACAACAAAATCTAATCTTTATAAATACAAATTCCCTCCCAGGAAGATGGAACCTATCAAATAGAAATACATTTTATATTTCTGAATATTTTTGTGGATCTTAGAGACGCAGGCTTGAGGATCAAGCCTGAAGAGAGACAAACAAATCTACATAAGAGAAGGTAAGAATCTGAAGTTCTCAGAGCAATTATGGATGGAGGGGGGAGGAGAGAAGTAGGAGAGGAGAGAAGGAGAAAGCAGCTGGGGTGGCACAGTGGTGTAAGGTTAGAGGCAACATGGGAGAAGAGTGTTGATGAACACCCAGAGAAGGCTGGCCAGTGCACATTTTCAGAGTAGGAATGTCTACTGTTGAACTTGACACTGTGAACACTTTAAAAATGCAAATTCCTCCTCCATAGCTCTATAATTTCAAAATTCTGCATCAAGTCTACTAGCTTTTCAAGAGTTTCTGGCTTCTTTGCTGGAAAAAACATCCGTGATTCACATTTGAGTTGATTCTAGGAGGGAATAGAAAGACAGGACTCCTAGAAGCAGAATCCCAACATTAATGCTGCACATGAGAAGGGATGTTCTCCACTGACTGGCAAAAGTCTTAGAAAGGGTGTCAGATGACCAGAAGATATATCATGAGTTCACATCCATTTATCATGCACCCAATGTCTTGGTGATGCCCACTGATCACTGAGTTACTGGAAGTATTAGAAAGTCCTAATTTTTATAACATAGCAGGGATCTAAAGGCAGGTTTGCTTTCAATGGAATGAGATGCTGCAAGAAAAAATATCTCATCATCAGCATGGGCAATGAATTACAAAGAGCTAAATATACTTTTATGGAGGGATGCCGAGGGAAAGGAGTTAGATATTTTAACACATTTCCTGAGAGGAGATGAAAAAAAAAAAAAAAGGCTGTGTAACTCACATTGAAGTGAGCAAGAAACAGCAAAATAGTAATTTCTCCCTTCATGCAGGATGAGGAGGCATGCTCATCTAGGAAGCAAGAAACCGTAAAGTAACAGCCTCATGAAAAGTGGAGGTAGAGACTTCCAGGCAGCAATCAGTAGGGAATGCATCTTTTCAGGGCCTTGCATTTAAAACTGCCTCCACGACAGCAGCATTGCTCCTTCATTTGAATGTATAGGCAGTGGCACAGGTGTTGGCAGAACTGAAAGGCACATCTCCAGCATTCACACAGATTACCTAATTAGCAGTGAAGAGCAGAAACTGTCAGGGCACCAGTAATATCTGCACTTTCAAGGCAGAGGTTCCCACATGTGCCGGCATAGAAGGTGAAAGCTCTCTGCAATGCGTCTGGTCTAGGCAGCGAATACTCTGATGTGGACACGATCTACATATGCACCTGCAGAACCCGGAGGCCCACTGCAGATCGGCCACACTCCTAGTGCAGCAGGCCCCACTTCACAGTGCTAGGGTTTTTGGTACAGTTTTGCTTTCTGGGCATTCAGCAGCATCCTTATGCTCTGCTTACCCACCTCTTTCATATCTATTTTTAAAAGATGAAAACAGTTAACAGCAACAAACATCATCAGCTTTCCCTTCTGTTCTCAATCTGGGAAAGGCACGATGTGAATCAGACCTTGAAGGGCTGAGCATGCCAGCCTGCCACTCGGTTTCCTAGCTGAGACCCAGCTCTGATTGCCTGGACAGAAACAATAGGAGAGCCCCCTATGTGTCTCAGCCAGCTCTCCTCTGTTACTTGTGGCATTGAGAAATGGGCAGGGAGGCACCGCCTCCACCCACCCCCCCCACCCCCGCCCCGGGCTCCTCTCCCAGCCTTCTGCTATTCTAGTTAAGGATCAGGGGACTGAAAGGAGACAGGAAGACATAAGAGGGAAAGAAGTGCTCAGCAGTTTAGCACCAATGATCACAAGCAGCTCCGACTGTCTAATCATGGGATTGGCCGGAGTTGAAAGGCAGCCTGGGCAGAGGGGACCACCAGCTATTCTGGGAGGTCCAGCCACCTGGCATTATGAGGGGGATGCCAGTCCTGTCACTGTCACGAGAGAACGCACAACACAACCTCTGAAGTCTAGCACTGCAAAGGGACCCAAAGGCCCCTCGATTTGCTCAGGGAAGGAGTGAGGAGATGCCTCTTGATGTTTTTGTCCAGGTTCAGCTCATCAGGGGCTTCCTTTGTGGCTCAGCTCGTGAACAATCTACCTGCAGTGTGGGAGACCTGGGTTCGATCCATGGGTTGGGAAGATCCCCTGGAGAAGGGAAAGGCTACCCATTGCAGTATTATGGCCTGGAGAATTCCACAGACTGTATAGTCTATGGGGTCTCAAAGAATCAGACACGACTGACTGACTTTCACTTTCAGCTTATCAGTTCACAGGACCAGCTCTGTGAAGCCTCCCCAGTCTCTGCAGCTCACAGCAATGCCTTCTCCCTCCATATAACAGACTTCCGACCCAGTGGCTACAAGGTGAGCAGCAGTGTGGCGCAAGTGGTTCTCGTTCATCAGGTAGTGCTCCTCACATTCCTATTCAATGTTTGGAGGGTGAATCTTTCCCTCTCTCTCCCTGCACACCAGCAGCCAGCTATAAAATCACTCCCTTTAGGTAGGAGTCACGTCTCTTCCTCCATCTTTTCACAATCTTCTCTCTGCATGAGGAAGAGCCAGTCATCTCATGGGTTAGTAAAATTCAGACTCACAAACCTCTCCAGTGAGAGGGGAGAATGAATGAAACGTCTGTGCTCACTTGCGCCCTCTATCCGCAGTTCTCTCTACACTGTGAGGCAGCTGGGATCCTCCAGGCACAGGGATCTCAGTTCCAACTACTCCCAAGTGCAGGGCCCAGGGTCTAGACTTGCCCAGAAGGAATAGGAAGCCTGTTTTATGTCAAGTCAGCTACTTCAGCCATGAGAGCGGATATTTGTATTTCCTGACTTCAGTGCATATTTCTCAGGGCAGACTATGGAACTGTTGGGAAGGAAGAAATATTCCTCTGCCCTTTTAGTTTCTTCTAACTGGTCTAAGAATTAGATTGACCTAAGACAGATTATGGCCTAAGACAGACCATCTATGGGGTCGCACAGAGTTGGACATGACTGAAGCAACTTAGCAGCAGCAGCAAGACAGATTAACAGGAAAAAAAATATATATACAAAAGTTAAAAAACGTGTATACCTGGGAGAGACCCAGGAGAACTGAGTAACTAAAAAAAAAAAAAAAAATGGCTGAAACCTTCACCTTAAACACCATCTTTAGCTAAAGACAAAAGAGGTAGTGATTTGGGACTTCCAAAAGTGGGAGAAGGCAACTCAGAAGGAGATGGAAAACCAAATGTTTAGTAAATAAATGTTTGCTGGGCCAGGCAGAGACAATGGGACCCAGAGAGGAATTTTAACAAGCAAACTTGGTTAGGTCTGTCCCTGTCTACACACCTAGTTCCTACTACAGTCATATGTGTGAGAATAGGTCCCTTCCTGGAACAGGTCCCCCACCCATATTTTTTAGGCAGTTAGCAAGGAGGTCAAAGATTCTTCCTGAGTCCTTTGGGCCTTGATTGTTTGCAGCTTGAAACAACCTACATGTCAAAGAGACATTCTTGGATGGCAAATTTCGCTCCTTTACAAAAAATAGTTAAAAAAAAAAAAACACTATTCCCCCTTATACCCAGCAACAGATCATTTTAAGCTATAAGAACTTGATATCTAAGTAGCTCATAGAATTGCTCACTTGTTTCTTAACCCCTATGTTTCAGTTTCTTCAGCCTAATTTATTACATTTACACTATCTCTAGGCAGGAACTGTATCATCATTTTTTTTTTTTAATCAAGACAAGGTATAGGGCTGAGAATGTTCAATACTGTATCAACACACAGGAGATTTAAGTCTACTAGTGCATTATTTAAAAATAATTCAAAGTAACTTTCTGTAAGGGAGGTACTGTAAAAGGCACTTTTATTTCACAACACACTGAATTTTCATCCCTACTAAATAGGAATTCTCATACCCATTGTAAAGGCAATAAACAGTCCGAGAGAACCAAGGCAAATTGTTGAACTTCACACAACCAGAATGTGGCCAACCTGGAATCTGAGCAAAGCTTTCTCTAAGTCAGCTTTTTGCATTTACCCACATTTTCTTACAATAGGTTGGAAAATTTCCTAATGATCTCCTAATCAGGAAAGAAGACAATCCCTCCCCCCACCTTTGCATGGCAACACCCTTCCATGAAGAATGACCGGTGGCAAAAGAGCTAATCCTGAAGGCCCCACGAGCCCGTCATGGCATTTGGCACAGAATGGGTATTTAATAGATTCTTGTGGGTTGAACAATAATGACAAACTCTACCAAGAAAAAGTAAAGCATGACTCCATGTATTTTATAAACTATTGAATTACATTCCATTGGAGACGATCTGTTATCCTTAAGACCAAAAAAAGAAAAAAAAAGGCAGTATTTTTCAAAAGATCAAAAAAATATATCTAAAATAATTTAATTTCTGGTTTTCCTCTTACTTTGTTTGCTACTATAACCACTGTGGCCTTCAGGGTCTTCATCTATACAGGGAGAATATTAATAATACATGGCTCATCTTATAAGGTTGCAGACAGAGTGAAGGAGAGAAAATCCTTCTAGGGTATACATCTATCACAGCACTGATGAGAGTGTGATGTCATTATGTGGCTGCCTCCCACACTAGATTTTGAAATCTTTAAAGCAAAAAAAATTTTTTATTCTACTTTGTGTTCACAGTATCTCTCAATATAAAAATCATTAAGTAATGATATAATTAATTCATAAAATAATGAATATGCATTTCTCAAAGAAAAGCATTATGGCATTTATTTATATACTTATTGTGTGCATGTACAAGTCTATATATTGCATATTATTGATCCATATCTATAACTACATTTGTCCTTTGTATCTGCGAGTTCTGTATTTGTGGATACAATCAACCATGGATCAAACAATATTTGGAGAAAAGAATTCCAGAATGCTCCATAAAGCAAAACTTGAATTGGCTGTGCACTGGCAACTATTTCCACAGTATTTACACTGTACCCACAGACCTCATTCTATTGTGCTTCACAGATACTATGTTTTTTTCTGTTTGTTTGTTTTACAAATTGAAGGTTTATGGAAAATCTGTGCTGTCAGATGGTTAGTACTTTTAATTTACAGTATGAACATGTTAGGCATAGTGCAATTGCATACTTAACAGTCTACAGGACAGTGAAAACATAGCTTTTACATGCTCTGGGAAACCAAGAAATATATGTGACTCACTGTATTGTAACCTTCACTTTATTGCAGCAGTCTGGAAGTGAACCCACAATATCTCCACAGTGTGCCAGTATTTACAATCATTTACAGAGCTCATTTACATTGTCTTAGGTGTTATATGTGATCTAGAGAGGATTTACCCCTTCATGGATCACAGCCTTGTGGTGGCAAAGGGGCTTGTGCAACTCAATGAAGCTATAAGCCACACCACACAGGGGCACCCAAGATGGATGGGTCAGAGTAAAGAGTTCTGACAAAACATGGTCCACTGGAGAAGGAAATGGCCACCCATTCCAGTAGTTTTGCCTAGAAAATCCCATGGACAGTAAAAAAAAAAAAAAAAAAAAGCAAAAAGATATGACATGGGAAGATGAGTCCCCCAGGTGGGAAGGTGTCCAATATGCTACTGGAAAGAGTGGAGCAATAGTTCTAGAAAGAATGAAGCTACTGGGCTAAAGCAGAGATGATGCTCAGTTGTGGATGTGTCTGGTGGTGAAAGTAAAGTTTGATGCTGTAAAGAACAATATTGCATAGGAATCTGGAATGTTAGGTCCATGAATCTAGGTAAACTGAAAGTGGTCAGGCAGGATGCAAAATAAAACATCAAAATCTTAGGAATCAGTGAACTAAAGTGGACAGGAATGGGTGAATTTAATTCAAAGGACCATTACATCTACTACTGTGGACAAGAACCCCTTAGAAGAAATGGAGTAGCCTTCATAGTCAACAAAAGAATCTGAAATGCAGTACTTGGGTGCAATCTCAAAAACAACAGGAGGCAGTGACCAAAACCATCCCAAAGAAAAAGAAATGCAAGAATGCAAAGTGATTGACTGAGGAGACTTTACAAATAGCTGAGGAAAGAAGAGAAATGAAAGGCAAGGGAGAACGGTAAAGATATACCCAAGTGAATATGGAGTTTGAGAGAATAGCAAGAGAGTATAGCAAGGAGAGTTAAGAGGGCCTTCTTGAACGAACAGTAGAAAGAAATAGAGGAAAACAAAAGAATACGAAAGACTAGAGATCTCTTCAAGAAAACTGGATATCAAGGGAACATTTCATACAAGGATGGGCATGATAAAGGACAGAAATGGTATGGACTTAAAAGAAGCAAAAATATATTAAAAAGAGGTGGCAAGAATACACAGAACTATATAAAAAAAAATCTTAATGACTGAGATAACCACGATGGTGTGGCCACTCACCTAGAGACAATCATCCTGGAGTGTCACATCAAGTGGGCCTTAGGAAATATTACTATGAACGAAGCTAGTGGAGGTGATAGAATTCCAGCTGAGCTATTTAAAATCCTAAAAGATGATGCTATTAAAGTGCTGCACTCAACATGTGAACAAATTTGGAAAACTCAGCAATGGCCACAGGACTGGAAAAGGTTCAGTTTTCATTCTAATCCCAAAGAAGGACAATGACAAAGAATGTCCAGACTAGCCTACAATTGTGCTCACTTCACATGCTAGCAGAGTAATGCTCAAAATCTTTCAAGCTAACCCTCAGCAGTACATGAACCGAGAACTGAGTTCCGAAAAGGCAGAGGAACCAAAGATCAAATTGCCCACATTCTCTGGTTCATAGAGAAAGCAAGGGAATTACAGAAAAGCAACTATTTCTACTTCACTGACTATGATAAAGCCTTTGACTGTGTGGATCACAAAAAACTGTGGAAAATTCTTAAAGAGACGGGAATAGCAGACCACCTTACCTACCTCTTTAGAACCTGTACACAGGTCAAGAAGCAACAATTAAAACCAGACATCAAACAACAGACTGGTTCCAAATTGGGAAAGGAGTATGTCAAGGCTGTATACTGTCACCCTGCTTATTTAACTTATACTCAGAGTTCACTTCAGTTCAGTTCATTTGCTCAGTCGTGTCCAACTCTTTGTGACCCCATGTACTGCAGCATGCCAGACCTCCCTGTCCATCACCAACTCCCAGAGTTTTTGCAAACTCATTTCCATTGAGTCAGTGATGCCATCCAACTGTCTCATCTTCTGTCCTCCCCTTCTCCTCCTGCTCTGAATCTTTCCCAGCATCAGGGATTTTTCCAATGAGTCAGCTCTTCACATCAGGTGGCCAAACTATTGGAGTTTCAGCTTCAACATAAGTCTTTCCAATGAATATTCGGAACTGATTTCCTTTAGGATGGACTAGTTAGATCTCCTTGCAAGTCCAAGGGACGCTCAAGAGTCTTCTCCAACACCATAGCTCAAAATCATCAATTCTTCAGGGCTCAGCTTTCTTTATAGTCCAACTCTCACATCCATACATGACTACTGGAAAAACCATAGCCTTGACTAGACAAACATTTTTTGGCAAAGTAACATCTCTGCTTTTGAATATGCTTTCTAGGTTAGTCATAAATTTCTCCCAAGGAGTTAAGCATCTTTTAATTTCATGGCCACAGTCACCATCTGAAGTGATTTCGGAGCCCCCCAAATTAAAGTCTGCCACTGTTTTCACTGCTTCTCCAACTATTTGCCATGAAGTGATGGGATGGGATCTTTGTTTTCTGGATGTTGAGCTATAAGCCAACTTTTTCACTCTCTTCTTTCACTTTAATCAAGAGGCTCTTTAGTTCTTCACTTTCTTCCATAAGGGTGGTGTCGTATGCATATCTGAGGTTATGGCTATTTCTCCCAGCAATCTTGATTCTAGCTTGTGCTTCATCCAGTCCAGCCTTTCTCATGATGTACTCTGCATATAAGTTACGTAAGCTGGGTGACAATATACAGCCTCGACGTACTCCTTTTCCTATCTGAAACCAGTCTGTTGTTCCATGTCCAGTTCTAACTGTTGTTTCCTGACTTGCATACAGGTTTCTCAGGAGGAAGGTCAGGTGGTTTGGTATTCCTATCTCTTTCACAATTTTCCACAGTTTGTTGTGATTCACATAGTTAAAGGCTTTGGCATAGTCAATAAAGCAGAAATTGATGTTTTCCTGGAATTCTCTTGCTTTTTCAATGATCCAATGGATGTTGGCGATTTGATCTCTCATTCTTCTGCCTTTTCTGAATCCAGTGTGAACATCTGGAAGTTCATGGTTCATGTATTTTTGAAGCCTGGCTTGGAGAATTTTGAGCATTCCTTTATTAGTGTGTGAGATGAGTGCACCCTGCTTGCTTAACTTATATGCCGAGTACATCATGCAAAATGCCAGGCTGGATGAATCACAAGCTCAAATGAAGATCACTGGGAGAAGCATCAAAAATCTCAGATATTCAGTTGATATCACTTTAATGGGAGAAAGAGAAGAGGAACTAAAGAGCTTTTTGATGAGGGTGAAAGAGGAGAGTGAAGAAGCTGCCTTAAAACTCAACATTAATAAAACAAGATAATGGCATCCAGACCCATAATTTCATGACAAAAAGAAAGGGAAAAAGCTGAAGCAGTGACAGACTTTATTTTCTTGGGCTTTCAATTCACTGCTGACAATGACTATATCCATGAAATTAAAAGACACTTGCTCCTTGGGAAAAAATCTATGACAAACCTAGACTGTGTATTAAAAAGCAGAAACATCACTTTGTCAGCAAAGGTATATATAATCAAAGCTATGTTTTTTCCAGTAGTCACAGATAGATGTGAGTTTTGGAGCATAAAGAAGGCTGAGCACTGAAGAATTGATGCTTTCAAACTGTGGTGTTGAAGAAGAATCTTGAGAGTCCCTTGGAATGCAAGGAGATCAAATCAGTCCATCCTAAAAGAAATCAACCTTCAATATTTATTGGATGAACTGATGCTCAAGATCCAATACTTTGGCCAACTGATATGAAGAGCTGACTTATTGGAAAAGATCTGAATGATGGGAAAGATTGCCGGCAAAAGGAGAAGGGAGTGACAGAAGATGAGATGGTTAGATAGTATCACTGACTCAGTGGACGTGATTTTGAGCAAATTCTGGCAGATAGTGTATGATGGGAAAATCTGGCATGTTGCAGTCCATAGAGTTGCAAAGAATTGTATACAACCTAACTTCTAAACAACAAGAGAGGATTTAAGGTATATAGGAGGATGTGCATAAGTTATATGCAAATACTAAACTAATTTACATAAGGGACTTGGACATCCATAGGTTTTCATATCTGCAGGGGTCCTGGAAGCAGTCTTCCATGGATGACTGTATGTACAAATAACTATGTCCATGTATATATCCATATGTACATATATATAAAACAAAGTGATTGAAATGTTTCCAAATTGAGTTATTTTTCACTAAAATTTTATTTTTTTAATTTTTTTATTTTCTTAATTTTTTATTATATTATTATTATTTTTTTACTTTACAATATTGTATTGATTTTGTCATACTTCCACATGAATCCACCACAGATGTTCACGTGTTCCCAAACCTGAACCCCCCTCCCACCTCCCTCCCAATATCACCCCTCTGGGTCATCCCAGTGCACCAGCCCCAAGCATCCTGTATCCTGCATTGAACCTAGACTGGTGATTCATTTCTTATATGATATTATACATGTTTCAATGCCATTCTACCAAATCATCACACCCTCTCCCTCTCCCAAAGAGTCCAAAAGACTGTTCTATACATCTGTGTCTCTTTTGCTGTCTCGCATACAGGGTTATCGTTACCATTTTTCTAAATTCCATACATATGTGTTAGTATACTGTATTAGTGTCTTTCTTTCTGGCTTACTTCACTGTGTATAATCGGCTCCAGTTTCATCCACCTCATTTGATGTAATTCAAATGTATTATTTTTAATGGGTGAGTAATACTCCATTGTGTATATCTACCACAGCTTTCTTACCCATTCATCTGCTGATGGACATCTAGGTTGCTTCCATGTCCTGGCTATTAGAAACAGTGCTGTGATGAACATTGTGGTACATGTGCTCTTTCAAATCTGGTTTCTTCAGTGTGTATGCCCAGCAGTGGGATTGCTGGGTCATAATGCAGTTCTTTTTCCAGTTTTTTAAGGAATCTCCACACTATTCTCCACAGTGGCTGTACTAGTTTGCCTTCCCACCAACAGAGTAAGAGGGTTGCCTTTTCTCCACACCCTCTCCAGCATTTATTGCTTGTAGACTTTTGGATAGCAGCCATTCTGACTGGCGTGAAATGGTACCTCATTGTGGATTTGGTTTGCATTTCTCTGATAATGAGTGATGTTGAGCATCTTTTCAAGTGTTTGTTAGCCATCTGTATGTCTTCTTTGGAGAAATGTCTATTTAGTTCTTTGGCCCATTTTTTCATTGGGTCTTTTATTTTTCTGGAATTGAGTTGCAGGAACTGCTTGTATATTTTTGAGATTAGTTGTTTGTCAGTTGCTTCATTTGCTATTATTTGCTCCCATTCCGAAGGCTGTTTTTTCACCTTGCTTATAGTTTCCTTTGTTGTGCAGAAGCTTTTAATTTTGATCAGGTCTTATTTGTTGATTTTTGCTTTTGTTTCCATTACTCTGGGAGGTGGGTCATAGAGGATCCTGCTGTGATTTATGTCGGAGAGTGTTTTGCCTATGTTCTCCTCTAGGAGTTTTATAGTTTCTGGTCTTATGTTTAGATCTTTAATCCATTTTGAGTTTATTTTTGTGTATGGTGTTAGAAAGTGATCTAGTTTCATTCTTTTACAAGTGGTTGACCAGTTTTCCCAGCACCACTTGTTAAAGAGATTGTTTTTAATCCATTGTATATTCTTGCATCCTTTGTCAAAGATAAGGTGTCCATATGTGTGTGGATTTATCTCTAGGCTTTCTATTTTGTTCCATTAATCTATATTTCTGTCGTTGCACCAGTACCATACTATCTTGATGACTGTAGCTTTGTAGTAGAGCCTGAAGTCAGGCAGGATGATTCCTCCAGGTCCATTCTTCTTTCTCAAGATTCCTTTGGCTATTCGAGGTTTTTTGTATTTCCATACAAATTGTGAAATTATTTGTTTTAGTTCTGTGGAAAATACCACTGGTAGCTTGATAGGGATTGCATTGAGTCTATAGATTGCTTTGGGTAGTATACTCATTTTCACTATATTGATTCTTTTGATCCATGAACATGGTATATTTCTCCATCTATTGGTGTCCTCTTTGATTTCTTTCACCAGTGTTTTATAGTTTTCTATATATAGATCTTTAGTTTCTTTAGGTAGATATATCCTATGTCAGGAACAAGACAAGGGTGCCCACTTTCACCACAACTATTCAACATAGTTCTGGAAGTTTTGGCCAGAGCAATCAGAACAGAAAAAGAAATAAAAGGAATCCAAATTGGAAAAGAAGAAGTAAAACTCTCACTGTTTGCAGATGACATGATCCTCTACATAGAAAACCCTAAATACTCCACCAGAAAATGACTAGAGCTAATCAATGAATATAGTGAAGTTGCAGGATATAAAATCAACACACAGGAATCCCTTGCATTCCTATACACTAATAATGAGAAAATAGAAAAAGAAATTAAGGAAACAATTCCATTCACCATTGCAACGAAAAGAATATTTTACATTTAATTAATTTTTAACGGTCAGCTTCTCTGCCACCATCACACTCTTCATCAACTGTGCATTTGATGATGGTTGCACAGCTCTGGAAATTTATTAAAAAATAAAAAAGAATTGCATACATAAAATAATTTGATGATATGTGAGTTATACCTCAATCAACTTTTTTTTTTTCTTTTCTGAACGTGTCTGTTTCTTTCAAGGTGAAGAGAAACTTTACTTTTTTCTGAAGTAGATCCAAAGCTCTGGATTTAATCTAACACTTAAAGTCCCTATCAGGATGCTTTGGCCTGCTGTCAACAGGCCCACCGTATTCTCTTTATTTCAACATTTGTATCTAGTTTACATATCAGCAGTAGGGAAAGTTCCCACGGACAGTAGGCTATACTCTGAACCTTCTCTGGCTTCCAGTTAAGTGTGGCACCTCTGGTCCTGTCCTGTGATTGGCATGCCTAAATGCGACTGCTACCTCCTTGCAGTATCTTGTCCGGCATGCAGACACCTGGACTGGCGGTCCATAGCCTACAACCACAAGACCTCTGCATTTGATGGCTTATTTTAATCAACCCCAGTCTAACTTCAGTTCACCAGTTAATTCAACTATTAATGACCCTGAGAAATCTTGGCTTCTTCCTCACTCTGGGATGTGTGGGGTTGGTGGCACTTAAGTCTAGATCTGGGACATGATCTTCAGGTGTGCCCAACCTTACACCTGTGGGTCAACTTGCAGCTCAGATGTCACAGTTTAGGGACATTTTGATGATGCTATACATTTCTGCAGGGTATTCTCTGAGGTGCCCCATCCTGGGAATTATGCCACACTCTTTTTCCTCTGCAGTGTGTCCATACAGAGAAAGAAGCTATAATAAGATACCCCTGCAGGATCACTGTACCCTATTTTGGGAACCCTAATGAAAACTCAGCAGTAGCCACAGGACTGGAAAACATCAATTTTCATTAAATCCCAAAGAAAGGCAATGCCAGGAATGTGCAACCTACCAGACAATTGCACTCATCTCACACAGCAGCAAAGTAATGCTCAAGATTCTCCAAGCAAGGCTTCAACAGTATGTGAACTGAGAACTTCCGAATGTTCAAGCTGGATTTAGAAAAGGCAAAGGAATTGGAGATCAAATTGCCAACATCCGTTGGATCATTGAAATAGCAAAAGAGTTCCAGAAAAATATCTACTTCTGCTTTATCGACTACACCAAAAACTTGGACTGTGTAGATCACATCAAACTATGGAAAATTCTGAAAGAGATGGGAATACCAGATCACCTGACCTGCTTCCTGAGAATCTGTATGCAAGTCAGGAAGCAACAGTTAGAATTGGACATGGAACAACAGACTGGTTCCAAGTTGGGAAAGGAGTACGTCAAGGCTGTATATTGTCACCCTGCTTACTTAACTTATATGCAGAGTATATCATTAGAAATGCTGGGCTGGATGAAGCACAAGCTAGAATCAAGATTGCTGGGAGAAATATCAGTAACCTCAGATATGCATATGACACCACCCTTATAGCAGAAAATGAAAAAGAACTAAAGAGCCTCTTGATGAAAGTGAAAGAAGAGAGTGAAAAAGTTGGCTTAAAGCTCAACACTCAGAAAACTAAGATCATGGCATCTAGTCCCATCACTTCATGGCAAATAGATGGGGAAACAATGGAAACAGCGTCAGACTTTATTTATTTTGGTCTCCAAAATCACTGCAGATGGTGACTGCAACCATGAAATTAAGTCACTTGTTGCTTGGAAGAAAAGGTATGACCAACCTAGACAGCATATTGAAAAGAAGAGACATTACTTTGCCAACAAATTTTCATGTAGTCAAAGCTATGATTTTTCCAGTAGTCATACATGGATGTGAGAGTTGGACCATAAAGAAGACTGGGCACCAAAGAATTGATGCTTTTGAATTGTGGTGTTGGAGAAGACTCTTGAGAGTCCCTTGGACTGCAAGGAGATCCAACCAGTCCATTCTAAAGATCAGTTCTGAATATTCACTGGAAGGACTGACGCTGAAGCTGAAACTCCAATACTTTGGCTACCTAATGCGAAGGACTGACTCATTTGAAAAGACTCTGATACTGGGAAAGATTAAAGGTGGGAGGAGAAGGGGACGACAGAGGATGAGATGGTTTGATGGAATCACTGACTCGATGCACATGAGTTTGAATAAGCTCCATGTGTTTGTGATGGACAGGGAAGCCTGGTATGCTGCAGTCCATAGGGTTGCAAAGAGTCGGACACAACTGAGAGACTGAACTGAACTTAACCTGAAAACTGGCTCTTTTCTTTCTTACCATAAGAATCTTAATCCATTACCACCACGCCTAGTTCTTTCTGGCAATGGGTGACTCTACTGGAGGTGCAGGCTGAACACAAGGAAGAATGAAAAAAAAAAAAAAGGCACCTCAACACATTTGAAAAATATTACCTATATTACATAAAATTGAACCAATTTGGGTATC
The DNA here is from genome assembly GCF_016772045.2 of Ovis aries. Classification (NCBI taxonomy): domain Eukaryota; kingdom Metazoa; phylum Chordata; class Mammalia; order Artiodactyla; family Bovidae; genus Ovis; species Ovis aries. The sequence continues at coordinate 91,549,150 of NC_056080.1, read as the reverse complement.
AGATTCAAATCATGAATTTCAAAGATTAACTTAAAATAATTGTTTACAAGGGTAGAGAGTCAACACATCAGAGTTAATAAACCACTGAATATACATATCACCTTGACACAGCAGCTGAAAGGGATATTGTTCCAAAGCCAAGGTGGATATCACTATAAACCATTATCATTTTATATGACTGCCAGATTTAAGATGATGGTTCTCAGTAGCTAATTTCACCTTACAGTCAAATATATGCAAATAATGGGATCATTAGCATGAGAGTAGACAAAAGTATATGATAACAGAAAATCTGCAGGTGTCTCAAAAACAAAGCCTTTGTTTGAGAAGTGCTTTGCCATAAATATATCAGATGAGTTGGCTCCAAAATCTTTTTATCTGATCTATGTCTTTCAGAAAAGTTTTTGGTAATGCTGTAAACTTGTTTTGACTATTCAAGACAAAGAGACAGCTACTAAAAACCACAGCATGTATATTAGAAAGAAAACCATGCTTGATGTCAGATCTAGCCCATGCCATTGTTGTCCCTACCTTTTGATAAACTATGCAAATACCTTGATCAGAGCTTCCCAAGTAGGTTCAAACTTATTTGATCCCATGCACATGACAGGCGGCCACTAACCTGTGGACTCAATGTCTCTAGTCCTGAGTAGCCTTATCTGTTCATGGCACAGTGTTACACACGCGGCTTTTTACTGCATGCACTGTGGAGTAAAGGAGGTTTAAAAGCACTGATGTAGAAGGTCACAAGAGCAAAGGGGTTTCATCTCATTAAGCAAGTCACACCTATTTATTGGTAGCAGCTGCTTGGAGCCCTGTATAAAGGAAGGTTCTGGCAAAATAACTAGTGTCTGTGGGAGGGGGTGCTAAACTTAATTATAATTATGTACCACTCATCTGGGGGTGAAAACATACAGCAAACTTTTCATTTGTTAATCTTAGTATATATCAATATATTACAATACCGAGGGTGCAATAATAAACTGATAGTCTTCTCTAAGGAGGTGAGATATTATATATAGAAGGAAATGGAGTGTAGAGAGAAGAAACTTAATGTAACTTACGGTGAGAAGACGTGTAACTGCAAATGGGCGTGCAATGTATTTGTAATGTATGTAATAAAGTGATTCTTGGCAAAAGGCATTGTCTCTATAAAGTACATGCTACAAGAAAATGGTTATGATTATGCCTGTTTCTGACTTCACTGTGGTCAATGTAGCCTGAGTCTGTTATCGTGGCCAAAAGTGTTCAGGGCCTATTGTTTTCCTCTGCTATGAAAAGCATGAAAAGTAGTCACCTAGCAGCAGCATTGACTACTCTAGCAAGAATAAAAGCAAAATTGAGTCACCATGAGATCGACTGGAATTATTCCTCAATGGATTCTAAAATGTAATGATTACTACCTATTTTGAAAATGATTCTTTTTTTTTTTTTTTGCTGTTGTCTTGTCTCATGCACATCAGATAGCCTATAATGCTCACTTCTCTTACTAACCAAGTCTCAAAACTCATACTCAATAATTCTCAAAGGTACTCTCCACTATTTTCTATGTAGATATTTGCACAAATAAGAGTTAGAGAAGCACTTCTGAAAAGCCTGAAAACCATGCAGGCTTCAGTAACAAATTAACAACAGGAAATATTTTTATCATGTTACAGCATCAAGTGTCATCTAATTGCTATATTTATTTCAGTGTAGAGGAATAAATGAAAAATAAAATATTTCACAAGATAAAAAGCAATTATTTCCATTTCAACATTTAAAGCCATATTTTACAAAGGTATAGTATTAAGTATAATAATGTTTTAATAAGAGCAATTTTCATAATTATACCTCAACTTCATATCCCCATTTTAATTAGAATCTTCTGCTCTTCTGCACGATTTCTACAAAGTCTGTTGCAAATGTATTACCAACTTCTTTATCAATAGAATGAAACTTTAGAACAATTCACACTCTTTAAGAAGTCTCAGAATACTTAAATGCTGTCAATTCCTTTTTTCTCATCAGTGAAATAAAAAATACTACTAACTCAAGGAGAACCATGATGAAATTAAATTAATATGAGTGTGAATATTTACTTTCAATTCTAAGATAATCAAATTCTTCACAATTCCCACTGGGTGACACTATAATGCCGTTTCTCTTAATTAATGATAATGGCCACCTGAGGACTAATTACAGATTAAAACAGAATACTGTAAAATAATGTAAAACCACCACTAAAGAAATGAATTTTAGAAGGATCCTATTAGTTAAAAGTATTCCCCTCATATTTTCTTAATATAGCCTATGTAGCCTCTTATTTGGCCATCACAATTCATTTTCACTTTCACCACCCTCAGGAGGAGCACTCAGAGTTATGGATCTGGCTTTAGTCAGTTTCATCTTTAATTGTTAATTCCCTTGATGACTTCTGTTGAAGATTACTTTAACCGCCAATGACACTGCATATTTAATCCCAGGCATTTAAATTTTCTGTAGAAAATGACAATACCTCTTCAAGGAGATTGAGAATTCTGCTGTCTTAGAGCTTCAGCCAGGTTCCATTTGCATTCATAAAACACTTTCAGTTTCTAGAAATCTTTTTCAAAATTACATTTTAAGACAGAAGCAAATAGTTCTTTACTTACCCACTGACGTCTGGGACCAATAACTTACACAAAAAGCCACTGCAAATTACTCAACAGTTTAAACATTCCATATGGTTGTTAAAGGACATAGTTAGAATGCAAGCCTCAATAGAGCAGCTGAATCTCCAAAGGATTGTAAAAAGATGTGTGCTTTTGGATCTTTCTACCTCCAAATTACCTAGCACCCAGCAGATTTTCCTGGAATTATCCAAAGCCCATCCTTTCCTGCCACAATGTTTCACCCACATATCCTTGTTAAGCCCATACTTCTAAAGCATGTTCTTCCCCTTCATCTTAACTGTCAAATATTTGAGAGCTGGGTTGTAGAAAGAAAGGAGGAGGATTGCATTAAATTTCATTACAAAATGAATGGTTTACATCTTTCTATTAGTCCTCATTCATTCAGCCAACAAATGTTACGCTGAACACCTCCTATGTACCAGGCACTTGGTTTGGCAATGGAAACACAACAGTGAGCAAAAACAGACACAGTTATCAAAATGGTGGCTTTAAATCTAGTAGGGAAAGACAGCTATTGATAAAATAATCACAAAGAGAAGGCTTTGACGTCATGAGTGGATCTGACCTCATCTTGGAACTCAGGGAAGGTGCACTTATGAAGTGTAATGACTGAGCTGATACCTAAAAACTGATATTAAGATGAAATGAAAACTATTCCAGTCAAAAGGGTGTGAGAGGAGGCCAGCATGGCTACAGCAGAAATCATGGGAAAGCATAGTTGAAAACGAAGCCACACAGGTAAGTGGAAGCCACAGACTCAGCTATTTAAGACATCATGATAAAGGTTTCTTTCTTTTTTTTCTTTTTCTTTTAGCCAAATAATGATGTGAAGATATTTAATTGGAGAAGGCTGTGGATGACAATGGGATATGGTTAGATTTGCAATTTGAAGAAATCAGTCCTGCTGCTGTATGGAAAGCAATTAGAGGCTTGAGTAGTTAGGAGGCTGCCGTATTACAACAGGTGGGGACATGAGGTTAATGGACTAGAATGGTAAGCATAAGCAGTTCTGGACGCATCCATGTGGATATCTTAAATAGGCCATCAAAACATGGCCTCAAAGTTCAGAGGAGATATGTCAGTTCAATTCAGCTCAGTTGCTCAGTCGTGTCAGACTCTTTGCGACCCCATGAATCACAGCACGCCAGGCATCCCTGTCCATCACCAACTCCCGGAGTTCACTCAGACTCACATCCATCGAGTCCGTGATGCCATCCAGCCATCTCATCCTCAGTCGTCCCCTTCTCCTCCTGCCCCCAATGCCTCCCAGCGTCAGAGTCTTTTTCAATGAGTCAACTCTTCCCATGAGGTAGCCAAAGTACTGGAGTTTCAGCTTTAGCATCATACCTTTCAAAGAAATCCCAGGGTTGATCTCCTTCACAATGGACTGGTTGGATCTCCTTGCAGTCCAAGGGACCCCCAAGAGTCTTCTCCAACACCACAGATCAAACGCAACAATACTTCGGCACTCAGCCTTCTTCCCAGCCCAACTCTCACATCCATACATGACCACAGGAAAAACCATAGCCTTGACTAGACGGACCTTAGTCGGCAAAGTAATGTCTCTGCTTTTGAATATACTATCTAGGTTGGTCATAACTTTTCTTCCAAGAAGTAAGCGTCTTTTAATTTCATGGCTGCAGTCACCATCTGCAGTGATTTTGGAGCCCCCCAAATTAAAGTCTGACACTGTTTCTTCTGTTTCCCCATTTATTTCCCATGAAGTGATGGGACCAGATGCCATGATCTTCGTTTTCTGAATGTTGAGCTTTAAGCCAACTTTTTCACTCTCCTCTTTCACTTTCATCAAGAGGCTTTTTAGCTCCTCTTCACTTTCTGCCATAAGGGTGGTGTCATCTGCATATCTGAGGTTACTGATATTTCTCCCAGCAATCTTGATTCCAGCTTGTGTTTCTTCCAGTCCAGCATTTCTCATGATGTACTCTGCATATAAGTTAAACAAGCAGGGTGACAATATACAGCCTTGACACACTCCTTTCCCTATTTGGAACCAGTCTGTTGTTCCATATCCAGTTCTAACTGTTGCTTTCTGATCTGCATACAGATTTCTCAAGAGGCAAGTTAGGTGGTCTGGTATTCCCATCTCTTTCAGAATTTTCCACAGTTTATTGTGATCCACACGGTCAAAGGCTTTTCCATAGTTCATAAAGCAGAAAGAGATGTTTTTCTGGAACCCTCTTGCTTTTTCCATGATCCAGCAGATGTTGGCAATTTGATCTCTGGTTCCTCTGCCTTTTTTTTTTTTGTAGTCCTCTGCCTTTTCTAAATCCAGCGTAAACATCAGGGATTTCACGGTTCATGTATTGCTGAAGTCTGGCTTGGATAATTTTGAGCATTACTTTTCTAGCATGTGAGATGAGTGCAATTGTGCGGTAGTTTGAGCATTCTTTGGCATTGCCTTTCTTTGGGATTGGAATGAAAACTGACCTTTTCCAGTCCTGTGGCCACTGCTGAGTTTTCCAAATTTGCTGGCATATTGAGTGCAGCACGTTAACAGAATCATCTTTCAGGATTTGAAACAGCTCAACTGGAATTCCATCACCTCCACTAGCTTTGTTCATAGTGATGCTTTCTAAGGCCCACTTGACTTCACATTCCAAGATGTCTGGCTCTAGATTAGTGATCACATCATCATGATTATCTGGGTCGTGAAGATCTTTTTTGTACAGTCTTCCATGTATTCTTTCCACCTCTCCTTAATATTTTCTGCTTCTGTTAGATCCAGACCATTTCTGTCCTTTATCGAGCCCATCTTTGCATGAAATGTTCCCTTGGTATCTAATTTTCTTGAAGAGATCTCTAGTCTTTTCCATTCTGTTGTTTTCCTCTATTTCTTTGCATTGAAAGCTGAAGAAGGCTTTCTTATCTCTTCTTGCTATTCTTTGGAACTCTGCATTCAGATGCTTATATCTCTCCTTTTCTCCTTTGCTTTTCACCTCTCTTCTTTTCACAGCTATTTGTAAGGCCTCCCAAAAGTAGGAAGTCAAGAAACACCCGGAGTAACAGGCAGATTTGGCCTTGGACTGCAGAATGAAGCAGGGCAAAGAATAATAGAGTTTTGCCAAGAAAATGCACTGGTCATAGAAAACACCCTCTTCCAACAACACAAGAGAAGACTCTACACATGGACATCACCAGATGGTCAACACCAAAATCACATTGATTATATTCTTTGCAGCCAAAGATGGAGAAGCTCTATACAGTCAATAAAAACAAGACCGGTAGCTGACTTTGGCTCAGATCATGAACTCCTTATTGCCAAATTCAGACTTAAATTGAAGAAAGTAGGGAAAACCGCTAGACCATTCAGGTATGACCTAAATCAAATCCCTTATGATTATACAGTGGAAGTGAGAAATAGATTTAAGGGCCTAGATCTGATAGATAGAGTGCCTGATGAACTATGGAGTGAGGTTTTTGATATTGTACAGGAGACAGGGATCAAGACCATTCCTATGGAAAAGAAATGGAAAAAAGCAAAATGGCTGTCTGTGGAGGCCTTACAAATAGCTGTGAAAAGAAGAGAGGTGAAAGCAAAGGAGAGGAGATATGCGGGCAAGAAATATAGTCTATCTCATTGAGGCAGTTACAGTTTTAAAAAGGATGTTGGCTTAACAATGAAAGATATTTGTACAAAAGTTTCCTACCCAGTGACCTTTAAATCCCCTCATTGTCTTTCTATCTAGAAGTTTATCCCCACCTTAGTGGAAATGAGTAACTTTGAAAACACTTCTTTGTTTATAGAAAAACATCAAATAGAAGAACAATAACATTGTGAACTTACAGGTTCTCTTTTTTTCCACAGCTCTCCCAGGAATCATGAAGTCTAAGAAAGCCAGGTCTAGAACAAAAATTAAAATACAAAACATGAATTCTCTTAAAGTACACAGTCCCTATTAAAGAAGCTAAGGGAAGAATGAAAGAGTTGAGAGAATTTTCCAAAGAATTCGGAAATTATTTATTTACGATGACGCTCTATTGCCTTTCAAAAAAATCATTTGTGGCTTTCAAATCTGCCCATAATGCAAAACAGGAGGAGCAAAAATAAAGCTAGAATAAGATCAATTAAATGGAAGCAATGACCTTGATATTATCAGTCATATGAAATGATTACCATATTTGGGCTCTGATTTGAGCACTCTGTATTTCTTATCAGTTAAAAGATACAAAGGAGAAACTCTCAGTTATATCTATTATATATGCTGAATAAAAACTGGGACATATCATCTGATAATGGAGTGAGTTTTAAAGTCAAGACTTTCCTGGACTGTCTGAAATGCAAGGTTCTCTTTGTTGTATAATTCTCCTTGCCTGACAAGAGACAACATGCCTATCTTCTTCCAAGAAACATCTCGGTGTGTTAAATGCAAGAAAGTATAAATGGTGTCTCTAGAATTAGATATAAAGTTGGGTATACAAGAAAAGTAGCTGACTGGTAAATGGTTTGATCCTCTGTCCTCTGGTAGAGCATGGTCCATGGTTGTTTAGGGCTCCATTTTCTCCTCTTGGGTAGCTTTTCAATCACTATCCCACTTCATAATGAAATGATTTTAACAGGCTTTGGCTCACAAATGCAGCATCTGAGCACAATTCTGGTATAAAGATCAGTTTCTTCCAGGTCTCCTATCTTCACAGATGGGCTGCTTTTCCCTTCAAATTAAACAATTTTTTTTTACCACTTTCTTTTAACTTAGTTCACAAATGACTGTTTTCTAAGTTTTAAGGAGTGTCCTGAAACACATTTCTAATAATAAGCTACTTTATATTTATTTTTGTTCAGTGGACTAAAGTAATGTATTAAGCTTTGTAAATATGCAGAAACAATAGTGCATCAGGAAAGATTTATTTGTAAATATATATACCCCTTATAAGTCAAGTGGTTTTCATTTCATATTTAATTGTAACTGCACTATACAAAAAGGGGTGCAGTGATTTTTCTGCTTGTTTTCAGAAGAGATCTGCTTAAGGTTACGTTGCAAATTAGAGTTCAATTTCAACACAGCTGAATAGTTCATCAGCTCAATTATAACCTTCGACTTTGACAATATTTTCTTAAAACTATGGGTACTTCTCTTTGTGAAGTGAATTTGCTCAGTCGTATCCAACTCTTTGCGACCCCATGGACTGTAGCCTATCAAGCTCCTCAGTCCATGGGATTTTCCAGGCAAGAGTGCTGGAGTGGATTGCCATTTCCTTCTCCAGGGGATCTTCCCGACCCAGGAATCGAACCCAGGTCTCCCGCATTGCAGGCAGACGTTTTTACCATCTGAGCCACCAGGGAAGCCAACTTCTCTTTAGGTACTGAGAAATGCTAATAAATACTTCACTGAAAATGTTGTTACAGGAAAACAAAATCCTAAATTACCAAGTCAGGTGTTCTGTTTGCCATCATTTCATATGGATCTTTATACAGTCTTTCCCCTAATGGGTTTTAAATTGCTTCTTTAGGACCCTCTTCCCATGAATGTTATGCTAATGCTAAGTCGCTTCAGTCGTGTCCGACTCTTCACGATCCCATGGACTGCAGCCTACCAGGCTGCTCCGTCCATGGGATTTTTCAGGCAAGAGTACTGGAGTGGGGTGCCATCACCTTCTCCAAAGGAGGCGAATGTGCCAAAGACATAATGATCTCATTTGTATGGAATTTAAGGATTTTGCAAAGTATATTATATATTATATTTCTGAATATGAATACCATTCTGGTTAGTAATACATAAGATACCAATTAAAGACTATAATTCAAAGAAATATAAAATATAGGTGTTTTGAAACTTCCAGCCTATCTTCTATTTATCTGCTTATTATTATTGGCCCTAAGTGTTCAAGAGCTTGCTTGTTATTCCAATGAATCTCTTGGCTGTGTCTATATTTAGCACACTATAAAGTGAATGTGAAAGTTGCTCAGTCATATACGACCCCATGGATTATACAGTTCATGGAATTATCCAGGCCAGTGTACTGGAGTGGGTAGCATTTCCCTTCTTCAGGGGATCTTCCCAATCCAGGAATAAAATCCAGGTTTTCCATGCTGCAGGTGGACTCTTTACCAGCTGATCCACAAGGGAAGCCCAAGAATACTGGAGTAGGTAGCTTATCCCTTCTCCAGTGGATCTTCCCAATCCAGGAATTAAACCAGGGTCTCCTCCATGGCAGGTGGATTCTTTATCAACTGAGCTATCAGGGAAGTACACTAAAATGAACATATTGTTTTCCAGTAGTCTTGTATGGATGCGAGAGTTGGACCATAAAGCAAGCTGAGCACTGAAGAATTGATGCTTCTGAACTGTGGTGTTGGAGAAGACTCTTGAGAGTCCCTTGGACTGCAATGAGATAAAACCAATCCATCCTAAAGGAAATCAGTCCTGAATATCCATTGGAAGGACTGATGCTGAAGCTGAACCACCTGATGTGAATAAATAACTCAGAAAAGACCCTGATGCTGGGAAAGACTGAAGGTGGGAGGAGGGGACAAGAGAGGATGAGATGGTTGGATGGCATCACTGACTCGATGGACATGAGTTTGAAAAAGCTCTGGGAGTCGGTGATGATCAAGGAAGACTAGAGTGCTGCAGTCCATGGGGTCGCAAAGAGTCAGATATGACTGAGTGACTGAACTGAAATGAGCTGAAGGAATAGGCTTGGTCTCCTCCATTTTTCTACCCTGGGTCATTTTCAGAAAGCAAATGGTCCTCGATCAAGATATACAAATTTTAATTCCTTGCTGATGGGAGGAATGGGTTACTTTTTAAGATTCAATTCAACAGGTTATTTATGGAGTCTCCAATGCGTGACTCATTCATGAGGGATGTGGCTAGTGCATAATCTCTGCTTTCAAGGAACCTGCAATCTCAGAGAGTTGAGGAAAATGTACACCATGAAAAAAAGTAAGAAAGAAACAATTGCTCTATTAGAAACTTAAGCAAAGTGCTTCTGGCATACAGACCAAACAGCAGGAGCTATAGAAGTTTTCCACAAGTGAGCTTGGTCTCACAACTGACTAGACTTTATGCAGAAGTAGGTATAGGCAGAATAAATTTGCCTTTTGGTGCAGGGTGTTGGGAAATCCTGATGTGGTGATCATAGCTGATCAAAACACCCTTTCACAAATATCAAATACAATAAAACACAGTAGTCTATTCAGAAATAACATCTCTATCAGAATCATACTTCCAAAAGTAGCATGTTCAAAGCTACGTTTCACACTTTCACAATAATCCAAAAAGATAAACTGCAGAACTTTAAATAAACATCTACTATAAATTCCCCATCAGTTCAGTCGCTCAGTCATGTTTGACTCTTTGCAAGCCCATGGACTGCAGTACACCAGGCTTCCCTGTCCATCACCAACTCCTAGATATTACTCAAACTCATGTCCATCCAGTCAGTGATGCTATCCAAACATCTCATCCTGTGTCATCCCCTTCTCCTGTCTTCAATCTTTCCCAGCATCAGGGTCTTGCCAAATGAGTCAGTTCTTCACATCAGTTAGCCAAAGTATTGGAGTTTTAGCTTCAGCATCAGTCCTTCCAATGAATATCCCAGACTAATTTCGTTTAGAATAGACTGGTTGGATCTAGTTGCAGTCCAAGGGACTCTCAAGAGTCTTCTCCATCACCACAATTCAAAAGCATCAATTCTTCAGCATTCAGCTTTCTTTATAGTCCAACTCTCACATCCATATATGACTACTGGAAAAACCATAGCTTTGATTAGTTGGACCTTTGTTGGCGAAGAAATGTCTCTGCTTTTTAATATGCTGTCTAGGTCGGTTATAACTTTTCTTCCAGGGAGCAAGCGTCTTTTAATTTCATGGCTGCAGTCACCATCTGCAGTGATTTTGGAGCCCTCCAAAATAAAATCTGTCACTGTTTCCATTGTTTCTCCATCTATTTGCCATGAAGTGATGGTACTAGATGCCATGATGTTAGTTTTCTTAATGTTGAGTTTTAAGCCAACTTTTCCCCTCTACTCTTTCACTTTCATCAAGAGCCTCTTTAGTTCTTCTTAGATTTCTGCTATAAGGGAGGTGTCATCTGCGTATCTGAGGTTATTGAAATTTCTCTCAGAAATCTTGATTCCAGCTTATGATTCATCCAGCCAAACATTTCTCATAATGTACTGTGCATATAAGTTAAATAAGCAGGGTGACAATATACAACTTTGACATACTACTTTTCCGATTTGGACCCAGTCTTATTCTATGTCCAGTTCTAACTGTTGCTTTTTGACCTGCATACAGATTTCTCAGGATGCAAGTCAGGTGGTCTTGTATTCCCATCTCTTGAAGAATTTTCCACAGTTTGTTGTGATCCACACAGTCAAAGGTTTTGGCGTAGTAAATAAAGCAGTAGATATTTTTCTGAAACTCTTGGTTTTTTGATGATCCATCGGATGTTGGCAATTTGATCTCTGGTTCCTTTGCCTTTTCTAAATCCAGCTTGAACATCTGGAAGTTCATGGTTCACTTACTGCTGAAGTCTGGCTTCAAGAATTTTGAGCATTACTTTACTAGCATGTGAGATGAGTGCAATTGTGCAGTAGTTTGAAGATTCTTTAGCATTGCCTTTCTTTGGAATAGGAATGAAAACTGACCTTTTCCAGTCCTGTGGCCACTGCTGAGTTTTCCAAATTTGCTGGCATATTGAGTGCAGCACTTTTACAACATTATTTTTTAGAATTTGAAATAGCTCAACTGGAATTCCATCACCTCCACTAGCTTTGTTCGTAGTGATGCTTCCTAAGGCCACCTCACTTCACATTCCATGATGTTTGGCTTTAGGTGAGTGATCATACCATCGTGATTATCTGATTTGTCAAGATCTTTTTTGTATAGTTCTTCTGTGTATTCTTGCCACCTCATCTTAATATCTTCTTCTTCTGTTTGGTCCATAGCATTTCCATCCTTTATTGTGCCCATCTTCGCTAATCTCAATTATTTTTACATTAAATCAATAGTCAGATGCCAGCAGATGCAAAATATTATATATAAGAGATGAAGATATCTATGAAAAAGAAACAGACTCAGACAGAACAGATTGATGCCTGCCAAGGGCAAGGGGCTGGAGAAGGGATGAATTGGGAGTTTGGGGTAAACAGATGCAAACTGATATATACAGAATGGACAAACAACAATGCTCTACTGCATAACATAGGTAAATATATTCAGTCTCCTATGATAAACTGTAATGGAAAAGTATATGAAAAAGAATGTGTGTGTGTGTGTGTGTGTGTGTATGTGTGTGTGTGTATAACTGAATCACTTACCTATACAGCAGATATTAACATTTTAAATCAACTATGCTTTTCTATGAGTGCCTCCAGGATCTCAATATACATGCTTATATACTAGTGTTGATGGGAAGATCAGCAAGCATCCCATGTGGCAGCTCTGTGTTGACCACATTTGAGAAACAATATGTACTTGGAGTTTGCTGGGAATCCCATCTTTATAACATATGTAAGTCCTACTAGGATATTTCCCTACGCCTTTCTATTATTGGAGAAAAAACAGCCTCAAATATAGATCTTGCTCTACTCAAAGCAGAACTGCATCCTGCCTGAGTGCTAAACAGATGGATTTTAGTTAGGGCAGAATCAGCCTAAGCTTTAGCCTTCTGTTTCATTATGTATCTTGGGCTACATAATCAAGTTCACTCATACTTGAAAACATGCATTACCATTCATGGAGCAGATCTGCAACTGGGGAGAATATGAAGAAGTGAGTCTACAACTTTTCCACTTAGAGTAATGGCTGACTGAGCAGGCTCATACATTTGTTTGTCACATACCATCTCCAACTTTAACCTGTATAAAGATGTTTATTTTCAATAGATTTATTAAAGTTATCTGAGGTTGACTTATTCTGGGGACTAATGCACTTTTCATTTCTTTCTAAAAAAATAGAAGCCGCAACATGACCACTGCTAGAGTTTCTCAAAGTCATTCAGTAATGTAAAAAAATACTGCACTGATGCTCTAACACCACAAAGTTAAAGCAGTAAGCTGATTTTTTGGTGTTCAACTATTTGTAAGAAGAGTATATGTATATAGCACATGTCCTTTCTCCTGAATAAACACTGCTTAATTATTCAAACAAAGAGAAGAGAGCAAGATTTCAATCACTAGAGTCCATAAACATTTTTGTTCTTCTCTTTGTCCCCATGGCACAGTTTATGGCATCTTGAATATAACAGGTAGTTTTAAATATTGATTGAAATTAATTATATTATGCAAAAATCGATCATAGCATAGAGTCTGCAGGCTACTGCTAGCATTTTTGCAGTTTTAATACTTAGTACATTTGATGCATCTTTGGTTGAATCAGCACTGTGAAAACATCATCACAATATCCTAGGTGATTACAAACAGAATTCATCTCACATTTCAGAAATCCATTATAAAACATAAATATTAGATGTAGTCTAATATTAAGATATAACATGTTGACAAATAAAAATTAAAATATTAAACATGATACCAAATTTCTTCTCAGGCATTTAAGAAATGATGTTTGTTTGTTTTTTCTGGAACTGATGAAAGACATTCTGGTAGCTTCATATGGTTGCAGAATAAATGACCACAAACTTAGAAAATGAAAACTTCTGTTCATTGGCTCAAATTTCTGGAGGTGAGAAGTCTGAGCTGGAGTGGGCTGGGGTTAGCTGGGTTCTCTTGATTAGGGTCTCATGGTTCCAGATTGATCTATTATCTGAAAGCTTTGGGGGGGATGACTGTTTTCAAGCTCATTGAGGTTATTGGCAAAAATCAGTTTCTTGTGGCTGTATAGGTCTGATGCCCCCATTTTCTTGCTCACTGTCGGCCAGGGGCTGTTCCTTGAGGCTATTCACATTCCTTAGCATATGATCCCCTCCCTCTTCAAGCCAACAGCATTGTCACAAATCCTTCTTATGACTCTTATCTCTCATGCCCTTCTCTACAACCAGCTGAAGAAACTTCTGAATTAAAGGGCTCTTGTGACTAGGTCTGACTTACCCAGATAGAGGACAGCAAAAATTATAACCATACATACCACTGGAAATTGAAGTCCACGTAGACATCAGCCCACTGTGTTTTCTACAGATTTGGAGTCACCAAGGAGGACTCAACACATAAGGCCTTGGTTGGAAAAGGCTTTCCTCATACGCAAAAGAAGAGCAGCAAGGGCAGTGTTGGGAGTGTATGATGGTCTCCCCTGGCCACCTGGGTCCCTTGTGAGAGCGACTGCAAGTAATGGACTCCATGTACCCAAAGACCCTGCTCCCTTCCCACTCACAAGGGCCAGATATCCTGGTGGGGCTGGCCGAGTGCCCTACAAAATATATGCTTAAACAATACAAGGAAGTTCATTCATATGCAGGGTGACAGTTTCTCCTAAAAAGAAGAAGAGTCTGGGGCCAAGTGACAGCTTTGGCACCTGGCTTCCAACTGGAGAATATTCCAGGCCCAGGACACTGATTAACTGGTTGAATGATAGCTGCTTCCACCACACTCTATCTTCAGGTCAGCTAATTTGAATCCATAATTACATCTGGAAAATTCCTGCCAAGCAGTACTTAGATGAATATTTCATTGAATAAAACTGTAATAAGGTGGGCAAAGGGGCCAAGGAGTCAGGAATATTTGGGGTCAGAGAATTCTTCCAACCACAGAAAAGCTCCACAAAATGAGGGAGTGACCTAAGAAAAGAGAAGAGTAGACAATCAAAAAATAGGGGCTTAGTACAGGAGAAATAAGAAGACAAGGAAGTGATCATGAAAGCTGCTACACTACCTTATAAGTCCAGCCTGGATCAGACCACAATGGACCATGGAAAGGAGTCCTTGCAAAAAATTTTTGAATCTATTCCTATGTTTTAATGTTTGGGGAAATGACATTGAAAGGCTGTTTACAGATCTGGCATACTTAAAATTAAGTAGATTTAAGCCAATAAAATATGTAAATTAAATACTGTGACACAACAAAAAGCTGGAAAAAAACAGATGTAATTAATCACAGAATCTTATGTGGCTCAACTGTGAACAATATTTACATAATGCCAACAAACATAACTACTGAATATTAACAAAAACAGAAATTTCATTCTATCGATAAAATTAGAAGAAAGGTAAAGAACAGTAAGAGAACAAAATCCTCATCTACCATAAAACAGTCAATAGGATACTATACACAAGTGAAAAGTAAAAACAGAGCAATCAGAAATCTTACTCAGAAATGTAGAAGAAATACAAGAATCTAGAGTTAAAAGAAAAGGTGGTTGCTTTGAAGGGGAGGTTCATGGGACTTCTCTTTGCCATTATAGGCATTTTAGTGCTATTTTGACTTTTTATATTATGGCCATAATTTACACTGATTGCTGTATATTGTTACCCTGCTTATTTAACTTATATGCAGAGTACATCATGAGAAATGCTGGGCTGGAAGAAACACAAGCTGGAATCAAGATTGCCAGGAGAAATATTAATAACCTCAGATATGCAGATGACACCAGCCTTATGGCAGAAAGTGAAGAGGAACTAAAAAGCCTCTTGATGAAAATGTAAGAGGAGAGTGAAAAAGTTGGCTTAAAGCTCAACATTCAGAAAACGAAGATCATGGCATCCAGTCCCATCACTTCCTGGGAAATAGATGGGGAAACAGTAGAAACAGTGTCAGACTTCATTTTGGGGGGCTCCAAAATCACTGAAGACGGTGATTGCAGCCATGAAATTAAAAGACATTTCCTCCTTGGAAGAAAAGTTATGACCAACCTAGATAGCATATTGTAAAGCAGAGACATTACTTTGCCAACAGAGGTCCATCAAGTCAAGGCTATGGTTTTTCCAATGGTCATGAATGGATGTGAGAGTTGGACTGTGAAGAAGGCTGAGCACTGAAAAATTGATGCGTTTGAACTGTGGTGTTGGAGAAAACTCTTAAGAGTCCCTTGGACCACAAGGAGATCCAACCAGTCCACTCTGAAGGAGATCAACCCTGGGATTTCTTTGGAGGGAATGATGCTGAAGCTGAAACTCCAGTACTTTGGCTACCTCATGAGAAGAGTTGACTCATTGGAAAAGACTCTGATGCTGGGAGTGATTGGGGGCAGGAGAAGAAGGGGACGACAGAGGATGAGATGGCTGGATGGTATCACTGACCCGATGGACCTGAGTCTGAGTGAACACCTGGAGTTATTGATGGACAGGGAGGCCTGGCGTGCTGCGATTCATGCGGTCACAAAGAGTTAGATACAACTGAGTGACTGAACTGAACTGAACTAAATATTAAACTAATTACAAACATATTTATATGTATGTACTTTGGTCAATGATTCATGGAAGTATATTTAAACTTTAGGAAGTTAGTCTCAAATTCTACCTTTCACAGTGCCACTACTAAACGTTAGAAAATTACTCAAAGGCATATGCCATGTGAGTTGCATTACTTAAGATAATACATTAACAACTGACAAATATCTAACTTGACTAATTTGCCGGAAAGCAGCATTAACTAATTAACGCATATGATTTCACATCAGACCTGCTGAAGCGAGCTGGTACTCAAATATTTTGCTAGCCTCAACATCATGATAATCTTTTTTCAAACTCAAAAACACCATATTACTAATATGTCCTAATGATGATACCACTGAAAGTCAATTAACAAGACTTTACTTTGGGAAAACAGCAGTCAACACAGGCTTCACCCACTAATTAGTCAACACCCACTAATAGGCTAATGGTTTAGCAGACAGTTACCAGGCAACTACTAGACTCAGCACAGACTTTCTTAAACTCTCCTTACTCAGCAAGGAGGGAGTATTTTAGTATTTCACTGAAGTACTTCCATTGTCTCTCTTCCAGGCCAACTGTAGAAATTCATAGAAGATCTCAAGAGACACCTTAAAAGAGGTCAAGGAATTCAAGTAGTAGGATGAATGCTTGAGAATTGTCAGTATTGTGATATTAACTGGAGCAGGAAATGGCAACCTACTCCAGTATATGGTTAAGGTGCTGGGGGGCCCGGGGGAGGGGGGGCGCTGTGAAAGAGCTCTGTGCAATCGTTAGTCTTGAAAGTGTTACTTGGGCAGGATATTGGGACACCATTTATTGCAATATCCTAGTGATATACATAGGAGCATTCAATTACAAGCCATTACATAGAGAATGTGGCAATCAGTGAGACAGATTCTCACTGACTCTCATGTTACCAGAAGCACTGGCACCTTATTGTATTTCATTTTTAATCTTAGTATTGTTATCATTTCCAGGCTTATTCTGAATTTGGGGCATTACTACTGTCTTGCATAGTATGTACAATTGTAAACTAGATTTGAGGGTAAATATTGCAAAGGAAGATATTAAAATTCAAATGACCTCTCTACAGCCTAGAGACTCAGATACTGTATACACACAACACAGCCACTGATACATTATCTAAAAGTAATAATTCTGTATCTAACTGTAATTTTCAAACCTCTATTGCATTCCTC
The DNA here is from genome assembly GCF_016772045.2 of Ovis aries. Taxonomy (NCBI): domain Eukaryota; kingdom Metazoa; phylum Chordata; class Mammalia; order Artiodactyla; family Bovidae; genus Ovis; species Ovis aries. Next base: position 91,532,008 of record NC_056080.1, on the reverse strand, counting down.
AGGATGTTTTAATATATCTAGGAGTCAATAAGAGTTGTTTTATAACCAGTAGAATGAATGGTTAATTTCCTATTGGAAGCCCATTGCAAGGAAAGATTCACTTAACATAAATTCATTTTACAAAAAAGTTAGCTGGAACACATCCCTTCCACTTAGAAAAAGATATCTAACACCAAAAGTGAAATCACCATATACTGAGTCTATTTTGATCTCTAACTCTCATCTCTAATACTTGGCTTAGCTAGTATGGCTTATAAAATATGCACAAGGTATTGATTTTACATTTCGTTTGAGATTGTTCTAGCTCCTTAAAAATTAAAGTGAACCAATTCTTATTGTCAGCAAATATGCATATCCAGCAGGCATACATACCATCTTTCATAATTCTTTCTGAAATGTCCTAAGGAATCACAGTAGAAAGGTCCTTAAATATATATTGTTAAAAGTATAGGTAAGACTGAGTAATAATGGTGCGTGGAGTCTCTGAATGCCAAGAATAATACATAATTTAAAGAACAAAAAGGAAAAAAAGCCAATAGATGGATTTTGGAGCGACATCCACCGTTAGAAGTTATTTTTCTCACAGTCACAAAAATTACTTCCCTTTTGACCTAAGACAGTCTGTATTTTAAAGCAATTCAATGCACATATATTCTAGTTAATTTATACACTGATATAAAAACATTGAAATTTTTAACATCTTCTGCTCAAATAATATCTTTTCTCTCTGACTTTATTTTCAAATTAAGCATTCTGTGCCAGAAAGGCAACACAATGATTTTGTCCACTAATCATAAACTAATGTTTTCATATCATCACACACCACTCTTACGTGTCCTGCATTTGAAGGGCATATCAACCCCATCTTTGCTAATTCTTACTGTCCCTATTTAAGGAGGATGGGTAATACAGAATTTGATTATCTTTCCAATTAGAGAAACTGAGGCACAGGAAATTAAAACCCCTTTTTCAGACTTGGAAAATGTTCACCAGAGCTGTGATTCAAATTCAAATTTCCTGACTCCTTTACTGTAAAGGATTAAGACTTGTTCACTCTGTGATAAGGGTAGAAGGGCATAGTTCTTAGGAGACACGTTCTCTATTTTCTCCCCTGGGAAATGTACCAACTTATGACCAAATCATCATTCTTCTATGTCAAGTTTTTGTCCCATAACGACAATGTTACAACAAATTCTGGCTGAAAATATGTATGGGTAAAGTTAGTTTTAATGACTTCCATGAATGATAATTTAGTTCGCTCTCTTATCCACATTAAAAGTCAAATCAGGACCTCAGAACATATTGCAGACTGTCTCTGGAATGTCAAGTGACACTAACACTTGGCTTCATAGCGAGTCTATCATTTGGTTTTCTGTCTAAAGCTCCATAGGCCATTTGTTCACTGACTTAACAAGTTCTATCAGAAATTTTACATTGGTGGGAATGCAAACTAGTACAGCCACTGTGGAGAACAGTGTGGAGATTCCTTAAAAAACTGGAAATAGAATTGCCTTATGACCCAGCAATCCCACTGCTGGGCATACACACCAAGGAAACCAGAATTGAAAGAGCATATGTACCCCAATGTTCATCGCAGCACTGTTTCTAATAGCCAGGACATAGAAGCAACCTAGATGTCCATCAGCAGATGAATGGATAAGAAAGCTGTGGTACATATACACAATGGAGTATTACGCAGCCATTAAAAAGAATACATTTGAATCAGTTCTAATGAGGTGGATGAAACTGGAGCTGATTATACGCAGTGAAGTAAGTCAGAAAGAAAAACACCAATACAGTATACTAATGCATATATATGGAATTTAGAAAGATGGTAATGATAACCCTGTATGTGAGACAGCAAAAGAGACACAGGTGTATAAACAGTCTTTTGGACTCTGTGGGAGAGGGAGAGGGTGGGATGATTTGGGAGAATGGCATTGAAACATGTATACTATCATATAAGAAACAAATCTCCAGTCCAGGTTCGATGCATGATACTGGATGCTCGGGGCTGGTGCACTGAGACGACCCAGAGGGATGGTATGGAGAGGGAGGAGGGAGGGGGTTTCAGGATGGGGAACACGTGTATACCTGTGGTGGATTCATGTGGAAGTATGGCAAAACCAATACAATATTGTAAAGTAATTAACCTCAAAATAAATAAATTTCTATTATAAAAAGGAAATTTTACATATGATTCCACCAGTGGACATTTGTTGCTTTCTGTATTACATATCTTCTAGATAGCTGTGGCTCCTGATACTGTTTTCTGATCATAGATCTCACCACAATTAGAGTATAAGCAAGACATATATAAACAAACACTGCCAAAAGAGGTCTAATACTCTGATCAAACTTTTTTTTTTCCAAAAACGTTGGTCTCTTATTGTTCAAATTTCAATAAAATATGCATAAAAGACATTAGAGTGACTGGGAATTTGAATTTTAGTTCAGGCCTCTACATTTGTACAGACTTTAATTTGTAAAGGCAACTCCATCTTATGTTTTTAAAAGAGAATTTTTAAGCAAAAAAAAAAAAGAAAGAGTCTTCTATGTTCCCATTAGTTTTTTTGTTTAAAATTTCTCTATCATGTCCAATGTTTTTAGTGTTTTTTCCCCCACAGTATTTTCCATTCTATAAAAACACAAAGTACTAAAATGTTGCTGTGATTCTGTTTCTATTTCAATAAAGACATATATATATATATATATATATATATATATATATGTGTGTGTGTGTGTGTGTGTGTGTGTGTGTGTGTGTGTGTGTGTGTGTGTGTGTGTGTGTGTGTGTATGGGCTTGTATGAGAGTCCCTTGGATAGCAAGGAAATCAAACCAGTCAATCCTAAAGGAAATCAGTACTGAATATTCATTTGAATGACTGATGCTGGAGCTGAAACTCCAATACTTTGGCCAACTGATGCGAAGAACTCACTCACTGGAAAAGACCCTGATGCTGGGAAAGATTGAAGGCAGGAGGAGAAGGGGACAACAAAGATGAGGTGGTTGGATAGCATCACCGACTCAATGGACATGAGTTTGAGTAAGGTCTGGGAGATGGTGATGGACAGGGAAGCCAGGCACCCTGCAGTCCATGGGATCACAAAGAGTTGGACATGACTGAGCAACTGAACAGCAATAATGGGCTTCCCAGGTGGTGCTAGTGGTAAAGAACTCACCTGCCAATGCAGGAGACCTAAGAGAACCAGGTTAGATTCCTGGGTCATTAGGATCCTGTGGAGGAGAGCATGGCAACCCACTCCAGTATTCTTGCCTGGAGAATCCCATGGACAGGAAGCCTGGGAGACTACAGTCCATGGAAGTCGCAAACAGTCAGACACTACTGAAGTGATTTAGCATGTATATAGGTGTATTATGTGTATCACACACACCTTTTGAAACAATACAATTAACGTATCATGTGAAAGGAGTTAGTTACTCCATTGATTTTCATAGTAGCCTCCTCAAATCCTTGAATCCTAGGTTTGGAGGACCTTGCTTATGTACGGTAATTCAATGGACCTGAAGTGGGGCTAGAAATGTGTTTCTGGAAATACATTTCAGTATTTCTGTTAGAGCTGGTTCTCTTGTCCAAACCTCTGTAAGAAAATTTGCAACTCTTGAGTTTTTATAACAGCAATAGACTATATAGTCAAAATTACAGCACATCTGCAAGGTATACCAGCTACAATTTCATATTCTTCTGTGTCATTTCAATGGCTGATTTCAATATTCCAAACACTGTTTCACTTTAAATATCATGGGTTGACCAGATGGTGTGAAGAAGTACTTATTCTTCTGAAAATAAAATTTGGTGACTCTGATTCTTTCTCAAAATGCTTTCATTCTCCAAAGGTCAATATCTAAAATAATGTAATAGGCTGTTGCTTAACTGTTCAATGCTGAGTTTGATTTGCTTACATTTAAATGATTTGTTTCAGACATTATAAACACCTTGTTTTACTACATAATATGCACAGTAACTCAATGCTTCATGATGTAAGAATAAAGATCATACTGCATTCAATTTTTCTTTTAATTAATCTTGTATGATAAACGAAATCTAGTTTCAGCTCTAGAGGTAGTTGAGCAAGTTTATCTAATCCATGTAACTGTTGTGATATTACTAGATGAATTCTTAATAAGGACTTCCAAACAGGTTAAATCAATGGTAATAAAAGAAAGAGTGCTTTCTAATGAGAGTCATTGATTTGGCAGCTGATTGTAATGACTATAAGGGCTTCCCTAGTATCTCAGTTGGTAAAGAATCTGCCTGCAATGCAGGAGACCCTGGTTCAATTCCTGAGTCAGGAAGATCTGCTGGAGAAGCGATAGACTACCCACTCCAGTATTCTTGGGCTTCTCTGGTGGTTCTGCTGGCAAAGAATCTGCCTGCAAGGCGAAAGAGGTGAATTCAATCCCTGAGTTGGGAAGGTCCCCTGGAGAAGGGAAAGGCTACTCATTCCAGTATTCTGGCCTGGAGAATTCCATGGACCGTATAGTCCATGGAATCACAAAGAGTCGGACATGACTGAGTGATTTTCACTTTCATGTAATGGCTATACAGTGTAAAAACCATGTAGCACCTAACAGAATTTCTACATCAGAACTCAGAATTATCACTCTGTTGAAAAACAGCAATGCATTCCACAAGGTATCTTATCTTTAAGAAACTAAGGGAGGGTCTAGATTTTTCTATTTCTAGTTCAGTCAGATTTTGATTTCAGCAAGGAATCCTACTGAAATGAAATGAGAAAACTTAGAAAATAGCAATTTTTTTTTTCTTGCAGTTTCTGTCAACATATTTTAAAGTGGTATGAGGATGCTGTGTATTATTTGGTCAAGCACTTGGGATTATTCTCAACTGAACAGTGATTATCAGGAGTCTGAGAAGAAGCCTAACCAGAGCACACAGCCTTGGCCCTCTCCGTGGGAAATTGAGGTATATTATTTTCTAAAGATTCAAAATCAAATTTTAATGTAGCTTCTTGGCTGACACTTAAAAGAATACACATACTACAGATGGTTATAATTTTCCTCATTTTAATACCTTATTTTTATTTCATGTAATTTGTCTCAGGCCTGCAACATAGCTGAATTTGTCTCAGCATAAGCTCTGGACTCAATCTTAAGACATATGCAAGTTAGATTGCTTCTTGTGATGTGACCTTGGGGGCATGCTCAAGCTTTCTGTGGAGTAGTTTCTCCATATGAGAAATGGCCAAAATTAATACCTGTCTCCTCTGGTGATTGGGTCCATTAGATGTGCTAATACATTTTGTGCTATTTATGGCTTATACCAGCTCATGAGAGGTAGTTGCGTGCATTTCACCCAGAGTCCATATTTACTTTCATCATGGAATTTAGCAAATGCTATATACCCAGGGCATTTCTACTCAGAAAGTGAATTATTGAGCATTACTAGCACACCACTGATTAATACACTTAAAATCATTCAGAACACAGCGATTCAGTCAATAAGACATTTTTGTATAATATTAGCAGTTCTGAGAATATTAAAACTGAAGAGGACTAGAGAGACTTAATCAACAAAAATGTAAATCATTTAATGAGGTAAGTCACTCACTTAAAAAGGTGCTAAAAGTATGTATTCTGCACACCCATGGAGTTTCCACAGAATTGTGTGTGCTGTGCTCAGTCACTGTAGGCATGTCCAAATCTGCAACCCCATGAAATATAGCCCACCAGGTTCCTCCGTCCATGGGATTTTCCAGGAAATAATACTGGAATGGGTTGCCATGCCCTCTTCACTGGAGATCTTCCCCACCTAGGGATCAAACACATGTGTCTTAGGTCTCTTGCATTGGCAGGTAGGTTCTGTACCACTAGCCCCACCTCTAAAGCCAACACTGGATTAGGACAGATGGAAAACACATAAATACAATACATAGTGTGTTAGATGAGATTTATTTCATAAACTTTAAGCTCTATTAAACAAGTAGGAGATGCAGATGGAGGGAGGAAGTTTTTTTTTTCTTTTTCTTTTAATTTTTTTTTTTTTTTTTTTGCAGAGTGCCCAGGAGGGAAGGCCTCAATGAAAAGCTGTCATTTGAGTAAAGACTGAAAACTTGTTAAGGAAGTAAGTCATGAGGATATCAGGGGGAAGAGTATTCTAGGCAGAAACAATAATCAGTGCAAAGGCTTTGAGTAGAAGCACATTTAGAATATTAATAAACAAAAAAAGGAGGTATTGAGCTAGTGCTCTGTCCTTGGGGGACCCGGGCAGGCACAACCCCAGGAGGGAGAGACCTCCGGGCTGGAGCTCTCTCAGCTACTGCAGTTGGCTTCCAGGATCCTTCCCTATCATCATGGACTAATGGCTTTTGACATCCAGTGAGACTGTGACTTTTGGGTGCTTGCTTGCTCCTAGGGAAGCCAGCTACCATGTCTTGTCCCAAGGAGAGACCCACGTTCAAGGAGCTGATGGAGTTTTCCAACCATTGGACAGGTAAACGAGCATGGAAATGATTCTTCCTTCACTGGAGCCTTCAGATGGAGAAGTCTTGAGGCTACTGTAAGAATAAGACTGAAAAACAGAGGCAAGAGGCTTAAGTTGAAAACCTGAGAACACCAGAGAACTCATGACTCCAGAGACATTAATCGATAAGAGCTCATCAAAAGCCTACATACTTACACTGAAACCAAGCTCCACCCAAGGGCCAAAAAGTTCGAGAGCAAGACATACCATGCAAATTCTCCAGCAACACGGCAACATAGCCCAGAGCTTCAATATACAGTCTGCCCAAAGTCAATCCAAACCCACTGACATCTCATAACTCATTACTGGACGCTTCATTGCACTCCAGAGAGAAGAAATCCAGCTCCACCCACCAGAACAAAGACACAAGCTTCCCTAACCAAGAAACCTTGACAAGCCACCTGTACCACCCCACCCACAGTGAGGAAACTCCACAATAAAGGAACTGCACAAACTGCCAGAATACAGAAAGTGAGTGAAGTCGCTCAGTAGTGTCCGACTCTTTGCGACGCCATGGACTGTAGCCTACCAAGCTCCTCTGTCCATGATGTTTTCCAGGTAATAGTACTGGAGTGGATTGCCATTTCCTTCTCCAGGGGATCTTCCCAACCCAGGGATTGAACCCAGGTCTCCCACATTGTAGACAGATGCTTTACCATCTGAGCCACCAGGGAAGTCCAAGGCCACCCCAAACTCAGCAATATAAACAAGATGAAGAGACAGAAGAATAGCCAGCAGATAAAGGAACAGGATAAATGCCCACCAAACCAAACAAAAGAGGAAGAGATAGGGAATCTACCTGAGAAAGAATTCCAAATAATGATAGTGAAAATGATCCAAAATCTTGAAATCAAAATGGAATCACAGATAAATACCTTGGAGACAAGGATTGAGAAGACACAAGAAAGGTTTAACAAGGACCTAGAAGAAATAAAAGAGAGTCAATATATAATGAATAATGGAATAAATGAGATCAAAAACACTCTGGAGGCAATAAATAGAATAACAGAGGCAGAAGATAGGATTAGTGAGGTAGAAGATAGAATGGTAGAAATAAATGAATCAGAGAGGAAAAAAGAAAAACGAATTAAAAGAAACGAGGACAATCTCAGAGACCTCCAGGACAATATGAAATTCTCCAACATTCTAATTATAGGAGTCTTAGAAGAAGAAGACAAAAAGAAAGACCATGAGAAAATCCTTGAGGAGATAATAGTTGAAAACTTCCCTAAAATGGGGAAGGAAATAATCACCCAAGTCCAAGAAACCCAGAGAGTCCCAAACAGGATAAACCCAAGGCGAAACACCCCAGACACATATTAATCAAATTAACAAAGATCAAACACAAAGAACAAATATTAAAAGCAGCAAGGGAAAAACAACAAATAACACACAAGGGGATTCCCATAAGGATAACAGCTGATCTTTCAATAGAGACTCTTCAGGCAAAAGGGAATGGCAGGACATACATAAAGTGATGAAAGAAAATAACCTAGAGCCCAGATTACTGTACCCAGCAAGGATCTCATTCAAATATGAAGGAGAAATCAAAAGCTTTACAGACAAGCAAAAGCTGACAGAATTCAGCACCACCAAACCAGCTCTCCAATAAATGTTAAAGGATATTCTCTAGACAGGAATCACAGAAAGAGTGTATAAACTCGAACCTCAAACAATAAAGTAAATGGCAATGGGATCATACTTATCAATAATTACCTTAAACGTAAATGAGTTGAATGCCCAACCAAAGGACAAAGACTGGCTGAATGGATTCAAAAACAAGACCCCTATATATATTGTCTACAAGAGATCCACCTCACAACAAGGGACACATACAGACTGAAAGTGAAGGGCTGGAAAAGATATTCTATGCAAATAGAGACCAAAAGAAAGCAGGAGTAACAATACTCATATCAGATAAAATAGACTTCAAAATAAAGGCTGTGAAAAGAGACAAAGAAGGATACTACATAATGATCAAAGAATCAATCCAAGAAGAAGATATAACAATTATAAATATATAAGCACCCAACATAGGAGCACCACATTATGTAAGAAAATGCTCACAAGCATGAAAGGGAAAATTAATGATAACACAATAATAGTGGGAGACTTCAATACCTCACTCACACCTATGGATAGATCAACTAAACAGAAAATTAACATGGAAACACAAACTTTAAATGATGCAATAGACCAGTTAGACCTAATTGATATCTATAGGACATTTCACCCCAAAACAATGAATTTCACCTTTCTATCAAGTGCACACGGAACCTTCTCCAGGATAGATCACATCCTGGTCCATAAATCTTGGTAAATTAAAAAAAAAAATGAAATCATTCCAAGCATCTTTTCTGTCCACAATGCAGTAAGATTAAATCTCAGTTAATGGAGAAAAACTATTAAAAATTCCAACATATGGAGGCTGAACAACACACTGCTGAATAACCAACAAATCACAGAAGAAATCAAAAAAAGAAATCAAAATATGTATAGAAATGAATGAAAATGAAACACAGCAACCCAAAACCTGTGGGACACTGTAAAAGCAGTGCTAAGGGGAAGGTTCATAGCAATACAGACATACCTCAGGAAACAAGAAAAAAGCCAAATAAGTAACCTAACTCTACATATAAAGCAACTAGAAAAGGAAGAAAGGAAGAACCCCAGGGTTAGTAGAGGGAAAGAAATCTTAAAAATTAGAGCAGAAATAAATGCAAAAGAAACAAAAGAGACCATAGCAAAAATCAACAAAGCTAAAAGCTGGTTCTTTGAGAGGATAAATAAAATTGACAAACGATTACCCATACTCATCACAAAACAGAGGGAGAAAAATCAAATCAATAAAATTAGAAATGAAAATGGAGAGATCACAACAGACAACACAGAAATACAAAGGATCATAAGAGACCACTATCAGCAATTATATACCAATAAAATGGACAACGTGGAAGAATTGGACAAATTCTTAGAAAAGTACAGCTTTCCAAGACTGAACCAGGAAGAAATAGAAAATCTTAACAAAACCATCACAAGCATGGAAATGGAAACTGTAATCAGAAATCTTCCAGCAAAAAAAAAGCCTAGGCCCAGACAGCTTCACAGCTGAATGCTACCAAGAATTTAGAGAAGAGCTAACACCTATCCTACTCAAACTCTTCCAGAAAATTACAGAAGAAGCTAAACTTCCAAACTCATTCTATGAGGCCACCATCACCCTAATAACAAAACCTGAAAAAGATGCCACAAGGAAAGAAAACTACAGCCTAATATCACTGATGAACATAGATGCAAAGATCCTCAACAAAATTCTAGCAATCAAAATCCAACAACACATTAAAAAGATCATACACCATGACCAAGTGGGCTTCATCCCAGGGATGAAAGGATTCTTCAATATCCACAAATCAATCAGTGTAATACACCATATTAACAAGTTGAAAAATAAAAGCCATATGATAATCTAAATAGATGCAGAGAAAGCCTTTAACAAAATTCAAAATCCATTTAGGATAAAAACTCTCTACAAACCAGGAATAGAAGGAACATACCTCAACATAATAAAAGCTATATATGACAAACCCACAGCAAACATTATCCTCAATGGTGAAAAACTGAAAGTATTTCCTTTAAAGTCAGGAACAAGACAAGGGTGCCCACTCTCACCACTACTATTCAACGTAATTCTGGAAGTTTTGGCCACAGCAATTAGAGCAGAAAAAGAAATAAAAGGAATCCAAATTGGAAAAAAAGAAGTAAAACTCTCACTGTTTGCAGATGACATGATTCTCTACATAGAAAACCCTAAATACTCCACCAGAAAATGACTAGAGCTAATCAATGAAATTAGTAAAGCTGCAGGATATAAAATCAACACACAGAAATCCCTTGCATTCCTATACACTAATAATGAGAAAATAGAAAAGAAATTAAGGAAACAATTCCATTCACCATTGCAATGAAAAGAATAAAATACTTAGGAATATATCTACCTTAAGAAACTAAAGACCTGTATATAGAAACTATAAAACACTGGTGAAAGAAATCAAAGAAGACACTAATAGATGGAGAAATATACCATGTTCATGATTGAAAGAATCAATATAGTGAAAATCAGTACACGACTCAAAGCAATCTACAGATTCAGTGCAATCCCTATCAAGCTACCAACGGTATTTTTCACAGAGCTAGAACAAATAATTTCACAATTTGTATGGAAATACAAAAGCCTCGAATAGCCAAAGCAATCTTGAGAAAGAAAAATGGGACTGGAGGAATCAACCTGCCTGACTTCAGGCTCTACTACAAAGCTACAGTCATCAAGACAGTATGGTACTGGGACAAAGACAGAAATATAGATCAATGGAACAAAATAGAAAGCCCAGAGATAAATCCATGCAACTATGGACACCTTATTTTTGACAAAGGATGCAAGAATATACGATGGATTAAACACAATCTCTTTAACAAGTTGTGCTGGGAAAACTGGTCAACCACTTGTAGAAAGAATGAAACTAGAACACTTTCTAACTCCATGCTCAAAAATAAACTAAAAATGGATTGAAGATCTAAATGTAAGACCAGAAACTATAAAACTCCTAGAAGAGAACATAGGCAAAACACTCTCTGACATAAATCACAACAGGATCCTCTATGACCCACCTCACAGAATATTGGGAAAAAGGCAAAAATAAACAAATGGGACCTAATTAAACTTAAAAGCTTCTGCACAACAAAGGAAACTATAAGCAAGGTGAAAAGACAGCCTTCTGAATGGCAGAAAATAAGAGAAAATGAAGCAACTGACAAACAACTAATCTCAAAAATATACAAGTAACTCCTACAGCTCAATTCCAGAAAATAAACGACTCAATTGAAAAATGGGCCAAAGAACTAAATAGACATTTCTCCAAAGAAGACATGTAGATGGCTAACAAACACATGAAAAACTTCTCAACATCACTCGTTATCAGAGAAATGCAAATCAAAACCACAATGAGGTACCATTTCACGCCAGTTAGAATGGCTGCTATCCAAAAGTCTACAAGCAATGAATGCTGGAGAGGGTGCGGAGAAAACGGAACCCTCTTATACTGTTTGTGGGAATACAAATTTTTACAGCCACTATGGAGAACACTGTGGGGATTCCTTAAAAAAACGGAAGTAGAACTGCCTTATGACCCAGCAATCCCACTGCTGGGCATACATACCAAGGAAACCAGAATTGAAAGGACAAATGTACCCCAATGTTCATCGCAGCACTGTTTATAATAGCCAAAACATGGAAGTAACCTAGATGTCCATCAGCAGATGAATGGATAAGAAAGTCGTGGTACAAATACACAGTGGAATATTACTCAGCCATTACAAAGAATACATTTGAATCAGTTTAAATGATGTGGATGAAACTGGAGCGTATTATATAGAGTGAAGTAAGCCAGAAAGAAAAACACCAATACAGTATACTAATGCATATATATGGAATTTAGAAATATGATAATGATAACCCTGTATGTGAGACAGCAAAAGAGATGCAGATGTATAGAACAGTCTTTTGGACTCTGTGGGAGAGGGAGAGGGTGGGATGATTTGGGAGAATGGCATTGAAACATGTATACTATCATATAAGAAACAAATCGCCAGTCCAGGTTGGAAGCATGATTCTGGATGCTTGGGGCTGGTGCACTGGGACGACCCAGAGGGGTGGTATGGGGAGGGAGGAGGGAGAGGGGTTCAGGATGGTTGACACGTGTATGCCTGTGACGGATTCATGTTGATGTATGGCAAAACCAATACAATATTGTAAAGTAATTAACCTCCAATTAAAATAAATAAATTTATATTAAAAATAATAATTTCATGGGTGCAATCACCACCTGCAGTGATTTTGGAGCCCCCCAAAATAAAATCTGACACTGTTTCCACTGTTTCCCCATCTATTTGCCATGAAGTGATGGGACCAGATGCCATGATCTTCGTATTCTGAATGTTGAGCTTTAAGCCAACATTCACTCTCCTCTTTCACTTTCATCAAGAGGCTTTTTAATTCCTCTTCACTTTCTGCCATAAGGGTGGTGTCATCTGCATATCTGAGGTTATTAATATTTCTCCCAGCAATCTTGATTCCAGCTTGCATTTCTTCCAGCCCAGTGTTTCTCATGATGTACTCTGCATATAAGTTAAATAAGCAGGGTGACAATATACAGCCTTGACATACTCCTTTTCCTATTTGGAACCAGTCTGTTGTTTCATGTCCACCTATTAGTGATGCTTAAAATCCTGTAATTGTCTGCAAATAAAACAATGTAGTTGGCCCAAGAATGAATTTCAGCTTCATTTTAGTATTTTTTAGTATTTTTCTAAAGCCAAATATTGTTTCCTAACAATTATTTTTCCCTTGTAATATGGCTGCAAGTCATCTGCACCACCTAAATGTTGTAAAGTACAGTGTTTTAAATTCACTTTGATCACATCTCAGAATGATATTCCCAGTAGTATTTCATATCAAACTATCAGAGCAGGTTTCCTTTTTTTTTTTCCTTCAGTGTTCTTCACACATTTTATTTTATTTCTCTATTTACTTATAGGAGGGTTCCCAGTGATCATCAATTGACAAATTCTTTTTTACTAATAATATAAAAAAAGAATTAATATATAAATAATATAAAAATTAATAATATAAAAACTCTGATAGCAATCAGTTAAAAGAAAATAAAAATAAAATGTGTGGGGAAGACTGAAAATGTAGAGATGGGCAATGCTATCTCCTTTTGTTTTCCAAAATCATCAATACTTTATCTTGGGGTCAGTCGGTGTGAAGTATATAGTGGTAAACTCACTTTCTTTGAGGCTAGGCGTTGCTTTTCATTCATTATTTTATTTTCTACACTCAGCACACTCCAACTGATCCCTATTATTTGTTGGAGGGGTCACTCTGTGTTTTCTCCCAACACCATCAAGCAGTTCTGCAAGAACAGTGGGCTGTCTCACAATTTAATTCAATTCTGGTATTTTCTACCTAGAGATTGTGTCAGACACCATAGGTTAAGGTCTCAGACCAACAAGATTGTTCTCTCCTCTTGCCCCGCCTCACTTTAGAAACCAATCTCAAGTCCAGGTTGTGATCTCCTCAGATTTGATCCATTTGCTAGATCCATTCACAGAACTCAGAGAAACATTTTCTTATGTTTCACCAGTTTATCATAAAGGATACAATACTGTTAGATGAGAGGTACACAAAGCAAGGTCCAGAGATGTCCTGAACTAGGAAGTACCACCCTCTCTGGATATGGATGCATTTACTAACATGGAAGTTCCTCAAATCTTGAAATTCAAGAGGTTTTCTGGAGTTTCATCTCCATCCCAACAGACTCCCCTTCCCAGAAAGTGAAAGTTGCTCAGTCATGTCTGATTCTTTCTGATTCCACAGACTATACAGTCCATGGAATCCTCCAGGGCAGAATACTGCAATGGGTAGCCTTTCCCTTCTCCAGAGGATCTTCCCAACCCAGAGATCGAACCCAGGTCTCACGCACTGCAGCTGAATTCTTTACCAGCTGAGCCACCAGGGAAGCCCAGAGATCAGGGAGTTAAAGCTGATAGCTACAACCCATGAAACTGTAGGCCTTTTGGGTGACCAGATCCATCCTGAGACTATGTAGGGACACCACCCAAAGTGGCCTCGCTACCATGAGCTCAAAAGACAGGTCTATCACTCAGGGAAATTTCAAAGGTTTGAGAAGCTTTGTGCCAGGAACCAAGGACAAAGACCAAATACATTTCTATGCTTCACCTGCTTGTGATAATTTCTCATCTGGGATCCTTAGCTCTTGTGACTGTGTATTTTTGTACACAGATACTTGTTCAAATTGACATTTCAGGTAGTGAAAAGTGCTGGAAATTCCTATAGTGCCATATTGCTGACATCATTCACTTCTTATACTGTTAACAAACATCTTATACCAGAATAGATTTGTTCTAAGTAATGGACCATTACTAATACATTTTTATTACTTAAAGTCCATATGTTATTCACATATCCTTAGTGTTTACCTAGTGTTGTTTTTCTGTTCCAGATCCCATTTAGAGACAAATTATTACATTTAGTCATGTTTCCTGAGGTTTCTCATATTTCTAAGATATTTCTGTTTTTCATTTTTTTTTCCCTCTCTCTTTGTTTTAGTTAGGACAGTTTCTTTCATTCTGTCTTCAAATTTACTGATCTTTCTTTTTCAGCAGTTTTGAATTTGCTAATAAGCACTCCAAACTCTTGTGGTTTTTTTTTTTTTTTTAAATTTCAAATACTGTATTTTTACACTCCAGCAGTCCTTATTATGTTCATGCTGCTGCTGCTGCTGCTAAGTTGCTTCAGTTGTGTCAGACTCTGTGCGACCCCATAGATGGCAGCCCACGAGGCTCCCCCATCCGTGGAATTCTCCAGGCAAGAACACTGGAGTGGGTTGCCATTTCCTTCTCCCAATGCATGAAAGTGAAAAGTGAAAGTGAAATCACTCAGTCATGTCCGACTCTTTGCGACCCCATGGACTGCAGCCTACCAGGCTCCTCTGTCCATGGGATTTTCCAGGCAAGAATACTGAAGTGGGGTGCCATTGCCTTCTCTGTATTATGTTCATATTTCTGTAGAATCCTTGATTTTATATAATAGCTATTTTAAAGTATCTTTATGCTTATCCCATCATATATGTTATTGCTGTGTCTGTTTCTTTTGTGTGATTTTTCTCTTGGTTATGTGTTACATTACACTTCTTTATCATATTGTCATGAAGTTCTGACTGGTCATTGTATACTGTAATGTTATATTATTGGCTGTCTGGATTTTGTTTTATTCCTTCACAAAGACTTGATATTTTCTAAAGTATTTGTGCATCAGTTTGATCCTTCTGAGGCTTATTTTTAAGTGTGGTTAAAGTGGGTCAAAAGTATCTTTTACTTTGAGGCTATTTTAGGTCCACTCCTGAGGCCTGCCTGACCATTCGGATGTCTTTACTGGATGCCCTGGGTGCTCAGAATTCTTTCTACTCTAGCTGTTGAAAATAGCTCTCAGACCAGCATGAGTTCTGGGAACTCTTTAGCATACAGCTTCCTGGCAGTTGTCCTCTGTCTGGACTCATGGAAATTTATCTCATCAATGTTCATTCAATCAAAGATGCAAGGGGATCAGTATGTAGGTTTCTGGAGTCCTTTTTCAAGGTAGCTCTCATTTGTTATTCTTTCCCACAATTTCCAGTTGGTGAGCCTTCCTGAATTCAGTCTCCTCACCTCAGTAGGACTACTAGGATAAGCTGGGATTGCCTCGCCATGCACAACAGCCTTGAACTTGCCTCCAGGGAGAAATCCTGTGGGATCATGGTACTCACCTCATGGATTTCTCTTTTCTCAGTGACTACACTCATTAACTGCCTGCTTTCCACTGACTGTCTGAGAGTTTATTTAATGTGCTTCCCAAGTTGTTGTTGTTGTTGTTTTAAATAGGAGAGAAAATAATTCTGGAACCAATAACTTTGCCAGGGCTCAATAAATCATTTTAATGAATTATCAGGTAAGGTGAAGATATAATATATGACACGTATTGCCTCACTTAATAGAAAGGAAGGAGTCCCATTTATCATGATCTGAGATAACAGACTAAAATTGGATCTTTTTTAGGAAAAACAAGATTTAAAAAGAATAGATTAAGGGGCTGTTGGATGGAAAATAAACTGTAATCATATGAGTTAAGAGTGGAAACAGGAAAACTAGTTAAGAGTTCACTGGAGAGACTGTGGCCAGGAATATGCTGATATTTGCAGAAGTGATAGAAAGGCGAATGTATTTCAGATAGTTTGGAGACTGTGTTACAGAGGAGTTGAATGGTGAGTGAATGGAGAAAAGAAGCTAAGCAAAGATTTGAAATATCTCAATTATATATATTGGAATCACATGTTTCCAATAACTGATGGGAGTAGTGGCAGAAGGAAAACGTTCAGAGGGAAAAATGGCCATTTCAATATTGGCCGTATTGAATTATATATACATGTGATGCATATTAGTATCAGTTCAGTTCAGTTCAGTCGCTCAGTCGTGTCCGACTCTTTGCAACCCCATGAATCGCAGCACGCCAGGCCTCCCTGTCCTTCACCATATCCCGGAGCTCACTCAGACTCACGTCCATAGAGTCAGTGATGCCATCCAGCCATCTCATCCTCTGTCATCCCCTTCTCCTCCTGTCCCCAATTCCTCCCGGCATCAGAGTCTTTTCCAATGAGTCAACTCTTCGCATGAGGTGGCCAAAGTACTGGAGCTTCAGCTTTAGCATCATTCCTTCCAAAGTAATCCCAGGGTTGATCTCCTTCACAATGGACTGGTTGGATCTCCTTGCAGTCCAAGGGACTCTCAAGAGTCTTCTCCAACACCACAGTTCATAGCATCAATTCTTCGGCGCTCAGCCTGCTTCACAGTCCAACTCTCACATCCATACATGACCACAGGAAAAAAACATAGCCTTGACTAGACAGACCTTAGTTGGCAAAGTAATGTCTCTGCTTTTGAATATACTATCTAGATTGGTCATAACTTTTCTTCCAAAGAGTAAGCGTCTTTTAATTTCATGGCTGTAGTCACCATCTGCAGTGATTTTGGAGCCCCCCAAAATAAAGTCTGACACTGTTTCCACTGTTTCCCCATCTATTTCCCATGAGGTGATGGGAATGCAGAGTTCCAAAGAATAGCAAGAAGAGATAAGAAAGCCTTCTTCAGTGATCAATGAAAAGAAATAGAGGAAAACAACAGATTGGGAAAGACTAGAGATCTCTTCAAGAAAATTAGAGATACCGAGGGAACATTTCATGCAAAGATCGGCTCGATAAAGGACAGAAATGGTATGGACCTAACAGAAGCAGAAGATACTAAGAAAAGGTGACAAGAATACACGAAAGAACTGTACAAAAAAGGATCTTCATGACCTAGATAATCATGATGATGTGATCACTAATCTAGAGCCAGACATCTTGGAATGTGAAGTCAAGTGGGCCTTAGAAAGCATCACTATGAACAAAGCTAGTGGAGGTGATGGAATTCCAGTTGAGCTGTTTCAACTCCTGAAAGATGATGCTGTGAAAGTGCTGCACTCAATATGCCAAGAAATTTGGAAAACTCAGCAGTGGCCACAGGACTGGAAAAGGTCAGTTTTCATTCCAATTCCAAAGAAAGGCAATTCCAAAGAATGCTCACACTACCACACAATTGCACTCATCTCACATGCTAGCAAAATAATGCTCAAAATACTCCAAGCCAGACTTCAGCAATACATGAACCATGAAGTCGCTGATGTTCAAGATGGTTTTAGAAAAGGCAGAGGAACCAGAGATCAAATTGCCAACATCTGCTGGATCATGGAAAAAGCAAGAGAGTTCCAGAAAAACATCTATTTCTGTTTTATTGACTATGCTAAAGCCTTTGACTGTGTGGATCACAATAAACTGTGGAAAATTCTGAAAGAGATGGGAATACCAGACCACCTGACCAGGTCAGGAAGCAACAGTTAGAACTGGACATGGAACAACAGACTGGTTCCAAATAGGAAAAGGAGTATGTCAAGGCTGTATATTGTCACCCTGCTTATGTAACTTCTATGCAGAGTACATCATGAGAAACGCTGGACTGGAAGAAACACAAGCTGGAATCAAGATTACCAGGATTAATATCAATGACCTCAGATATGCAGATGACACCACCCTTATGGCAGAAAGTGAAGAGGAGCTAAAAAGCCTCTTGATGAAAGTGAAAGAGGTGAGCGAAAAAGTTGGCTTAAAGCTCAACATTCAGAAAACAAAGATCATGACATATTAGTATACTTAAGTCATAAGACTATAAATGTTGGATGTGGTGTGGAAAGTCAGTATGGCCATAGGAGGAAGTGAAAATAAAACTTAGAAAGAAATTTATTATACTCACACTACCCAGAAACCAGGGTCACTTCATGCCACATAGGATGAAAGGGGAAACACCAGTCATGTGGCAGAAGACAAGAATGCAGGTAAAGTCTAGGTCAGAGCCTTCATTGGGGTTTCCTTGGGAAAGATAAAGCAGGTGGAATAAACAGCTACAGTGGTGGTCTCTGGTTGCCTCATAACTAGCTCTGACATGAGTTAAGGAAAGGCAAATACTATTAGTTTGGTGTATGAGAGCTAAATAAGGAGATGGCAGCAGCTGATTTTGTTCCCAGCCTTTGGTAACTCCAAGAATGGGCTAGTCCTGGAGGGGCAGTCCCTCCTTAGCTAAAAGAAAGTATTAAGTAAATTTTAAACATTATTATGTAAAAGGAAGGGAGAAACTGAGAATTCATTCATTTTAAGCAGATCAGTCTGATTTAAAATCTGAGGTCAGTATTAAAAACCTGTGTACAGGAAAGTTTATGTCTCTTGAAACTAGTAGTAACTTAAAAATTAGGCTTGGGTTACCCCTCTGTTTTTATATGCCATTAACATATTTATATATTGGATTTAAAAATTGTTAACTCATATTAAATTAGGGACAAAAAAAAACTATTCTGACAGATAATTTGAGAAATGCATACCAAAATCACAAAGCTTAGTGACCTTTTATAAAGGGAAGTTACAAAACCCCACATTTTTAAGCTTGTTTTGTGTACACAAAAGATGGCTAGAGATTATAAAATAGTCACAACTGCCTACTTACATGTAATCTAGCATTTTCTAGTGTAATCTAAGTATGTAATGTACAGGCATAAAACCACCAAGTAATTACACAACAATATTAACTGAGTCAAAATTGTACTAATTGACTGCCTGACGAAACAATTAATGCCCATTTTGGGTGAAGTTAACTGTTGACCAATACATTAATTTGGTTTGGGATTGGACTGGAATTTTAAGATTTCTTAAACTTGAGTTATACAATTAGGAAAATTCATAAAATTATCAATTAAACCAATATTTATTAAAAACAATATTCAGCCACTGCTGTTCTGCTGAGAATATAGCAGTGAATGAGACAGTTATGATTTCTGTCAAAAGGCTTCTAAAAATGCGCTGCACTACATTATTTGAGGCAATGATGGATGCCATGTTAAAAATTTACAAAAGGTAAGCTGGAAGACTGTTTCCCAATACAATGATCACTGAAAGACTCTCTGATAAGGAAAGACTTGCTTAGAGATATGAAAGAAAAAAGAACGCTGATCTTTAGGAAAAAAGTGTTTCAGAACTTCAGAATAGTGAGGGCAAAAGTCTTAACATGGGAACGTGCATACTGTATTTGGTGTGTGTGTTGCTCAATCGTGTCTGACTCATCTGCTACCCAATGAACTGTAGCCCACCAGGCTCCTCTGTCCACAGTATTTTCCAGGCAAGAATACTGGAGTGAGTTGCCATTCCCTCCCCCAGGGGATCTTCCCAACCCTGGGATCAAACCTGCGTCTCTTGCATCACCTGTATTGGCAGGCAGGTTCTGTACCACTGTACCACCTGGGAAGCCCAGGTACTGTATTTAAGGAACAGTAATGAGGCCTTTGCAACTGAAGAAAAATAAGTGAAGAGTGGAAAAGTAAAAGATAAGTGTAGAGAGATGATAGAAACACAGGTTTTCAGAGTATTTTATTCCAAGGTAGGTCTTTTTCTTTCTCGTTCATTTTTCTGTTGTTTTTGCTTTTACTTTCATTTAAATTGGAAGCTACTGGAGATGTTGCAGCAGAGTTGTCATTATGATTTGTCTTACATTTTAAGGATAATTCTGTTCTTCTTCTTCTTCTTCTTTTTTTTTTTTTTTTTTTGGTGTAAGAGGGCAAAAGATGAGGCAGAAAGAACACTGGGAGACTACTGCAACAGTCCAAGTGACAGACTATGGATAAAAAGGTCAGGCAGATCAAGGCTGGAGAGTCAGTTGTGGTGAGCCATGATGGGCTTTAACCACCACAGAAATCTTTCTATAATCTGGACCTGATGTATTCTTCAGGATCAGTTTCTATTATGTCTTGCCCAATGATAATTATGACATCAATAATAATAAAAACTATTGAGTGCACACTATGTTCCAGACACTTTTCTAAGCAGTCATGGAATAGCTGAAGAGAAGTAAAGGATATAATTTCCTATTATACCTGTTAGGACTCATATGTAAGACTCTCTTGCCGTGAAATTGTAAACTCTGGGAAGGTCTTACTTACCTTTATGTCTGTTACAGTATGAAAAACAGTGCCCTGATGTTTTGTTTGATCATAAAGATGAGAAGATTAATTAAAGAAGTTCCCCACATCCAGCATTCAAAAGATGCTCAGTGGAAAAAAACAATGAGATACAGAAACCCAAAGAAATTGGGAATTATTATCATAACTCAGTTTCATAAACTTCAACAACTGATTCTGAATAATAGCTATTTCACCAGTTTCCCCTCATAACAGGCTCTCACAGCACCATGTAACTGGCCCTCAGAGAACATAAAATATTTTTAATTTTATAATGATATGTGATCAATGCTTGGATCCTCCATGAGATTACAAACTCCTTGGGAACAGAAACCACAACTGTTTTTTCAATATTTTCCTATCAAGCCTGACACAACACCTGGCCTATAATAAGCATTTGATATTTATTAAGGAAATGGAAAAAGGTAGTCAATTTTTACTGGATGCTGAAAGCAGTGGCCACAGGACTGGAAAAGGTCAGTTTTCATTCCAATCCCAAAGAAAGACAATGCCAAAGAATCTTTAAACTACCTCATAATTGCACTCATCTCACAGACTTGCAAAGTAATGCTCAAAATTCTCCCAAGCCAGGCTTCAACGGTACGTGAACTGTGAACTTCCAGATGTTCAAGCGGGATTTAGAAAAGGCAGAGGAACCAGAGATCAAATTGCCAACATTCACTGGATCACAGAAAAAAAGCAAGAGATTTCCAGAAAAGAATCTACTTCTGCTTTATTGACTATGCTAAAGCCTTTGTTTGGATCACAACAAACTCTGGAAAATTCAAGATATCGGAATACCAAAACACCTTTCCTGCCTCCTGAGAAATCTGCATGCAGGTCAAGAAGCAACAGTTACAACTTGACATTCAACAACAGGCTGGTTCCAAATCAGGAAAAGAGTATGTCAAGGCTATATATTGTCATCCTGCTTATTCAACTCATATGCAGAGTACATCATGCAAATACCGGGCTGGAAGCACAAGCTGGAATCAAGATGGCTGGGAGAAGTATCAATAACCTCAGATATGCAGATGACACCACACTTATGGCAGAAAGTGAAGGGGAACTGAAGAATCTCTTGATGAAAATGAAAGAGGAGAGTGAAAATGCTGGCTTAAAACTTTACATTTAAAAAACTAAAACCATGGCATCTGGCCCCAGCAATTCACGGCAAAGAGATGGGGAAACAATGGACACAGTGACAGACTTTACTTTGGGGGGCTCCAAAATCACTGCAGATGGTGATTGCAACCATGAAATTAAAAGACACTTGCTCCTTGGAAGAAAAGCTATGACCAATCTGTGTTAGTCACTCAGTCATGTTTGACTTTTTGTGACCCCATGGATTGTAACCCACCAAAGTCTTCTGTCCATAGGATTCTGCAGGCAAGAATACTGGAGTGGGTTGCCATCCCCTTCCCCTAAAGGACTCAGTTCTGAATATTCATTGGAAGGACTGATGCTGAATCTCTAATACTTTGGCCACCTGATACAAAGAGCTGCCTCATTGGAAAAGAGCCTGATGCTCAGAAAGATTAAAGGCAGGAGGAGAAGGGGACGACAGAGAATGAGATGATTGGATGGTGTCACCAACTAGATGCACATGAGTTTGAGCAAGCTCCAGGAGCTGGTGATGGACAGGGAAGCCTGGTGTGCTGTAGTTCATGAGGTCGCAGAGTCAGACACGATTGAGCAACTGAACTGAACTGAACTGAAAATCTCTTTCAGGTGCTTTATTCATATTAACTCCTTTAATCTTTGCCATAACCCTATTAAGCAGAGATTATTTTATTCTTATTTTACTGCCCTGAATTATTATTAATTATTAATTAACTATTAATTCTATATTTTAATTTTACTCTCTTAAATGGATATAATGATACATAATGATCATTACTGAGGAGAAGGCTATGACCATAGCACAGTCAACCTCCCTCCCACACGCACAGACATCTGGAAAGTAACCCATGGAATAATAATAAACCTCTCAGTTGGGCATAGCACTGACTCCAATTTAGGCTGTCTCCTTATAAGAACTTACTGAATTGTTTGCTTCTCAGTGAATACTTTGCTTCAACTAAGGGATTCCAAAAGAAATTACCTAATGGGTTTGTTCAACCAAATAGCATACCTGGTTAAATTGAAAAAATTTGTTTTTCACAAGTCATTGCTGTAGCCTAAGTAGATTCCCATCAAAAGAAATACATGGCTATGGTTAAATTGACAAGTGAATGTCTCTTTTGATGGCCTCAAAATTCCCTATGAATTCAGCTCTTTTTTGATTTTTTTGCCATTAGCAGTGCTATCCTTTACCCTTGGATATTCATTTTTCCACAAATTAATTCACACAATTAATCTCATTGAATAATGCATTTAATTAGATGTCTATTAAATTTTTAGAATGAGGATGAATCTTAAAACTCATTCTAAACAAGTAGAGGTTCATGCAATTAAATTATAGAGCTGTTGCAGTCAGTCTCACCCCCATACTAGTGAATAACATTATAATTAAAATACAATGTGGCACTTTGAGGTCAGATTGAAATTTGTCAGTGCTATATCCTTAGATTTAATCTATACAACTACTGGGAGGAAGAGTGAAGAAAATATCAAATTACTCTTCCTTTTCGTTTTTATGGAAGGACAGTGTATTCATTATGACATCATTTCCTCGAGAGATGGATTTGTAGGTTAATGTGTCAAGAAAGAAGAAAACTAAAAAGTTGCAGTAGTTTAGCATCAAGATATCAAGGCATTGTCACAGCTTTGGCTACATGTTCCCAGCCTGTTTGGATTCCTGTGGTTGGGAAGAAAATATTCCAGCACACAGAAGTCCTGGACCACAGAGGAATTCTCACAATTTTCCTATCAGATTTTTTGCTATCATCACTGTTGAATCCATCTCCTGTCAATAGAATTAGAACCCTTTAAGTCGCAATGTTTAAGCAGAGACTGAATGCTGAGATTCCCTGTGGTGTAATTTTGTCCTGGATGCACACTTAATACAAATAATCTGTGAGGTTGCCATAATTATATGAACTGTTACTTAAAGTCCCCCACGGAGATACAGATTGATAAAATATGACTAGCAAAACATGTTATTTTTAGACTCTTCTTTCTAATGATTGGTTGCTCTGTCCCAGTAATAACTGATGACTTGGCACAACAGAACAACATTCCTAGTTTTATGGTTGTATAATCTGGTGATAATTTTTTCCTGGTCACAGAATGTAGAGACTCAATGTCAAAGTCAGCTTGAAAATCATCTTTGTAACATATTCTACTAATGCATATTCTGCCTCAAAACTGGCCAAATCTCCTTCAGGGCACCATGAAAATCTATCACTTAGATATGCAGAGTACATCATGAGAAACGCTGGGCTGGATGAAGCACAAGCTGGAATCAAGATTGCCAGGAGAAATATTAATAACCTCAGATATGCAGATGACACCACCCTTATGGCAGAAAGTGAAGAACTAAAGAGCCTCTTGATGAAAGTGAAAGAGGAGAGTGAAAAAGTTGGCTTAAAACTCGACATTCAGAAAACTAAGATCATGGCATCTGGTCCCATCACTTCATGGCAAAGAGATGGGGAAGCAATGGAAACAGTGACAGACTTTATTTTGGGGAAGACTCCAAAATCACTGCAGATGGTGATTGCAGCCATGAAATTAAAAGACGCTTGCTCCTTAGAAGAAAAGTTATGACCAATTTAGACAGCATATTAAAAAGCAGAGACATTAATTTGCCAACAAAGGTCTGTCTAGTCAAAGCTCTGGTTTTTCCAGTAGTCATGTATGGATGTGAGAGTTCGATTATAAAGAAAGCTGAACACTGATGAACTGATGTTTTTGAACTGTGCTGTTGGAGAAGACTCTTGAGAGTCTCTTGGACTGCAAGGATATCCAACCAGTTCATCCTAAAGGAAATCAATGCTGAATATTCATTGGAAGGACTGATGCTGAAGCTGAAGCTCCAATACATTGACCACCCTATGTGAAGAACTGACTCCTTGGAAAAGACCCTGATGTTGGGAAAGATTGAAGGCAGGAGGAGAAGGGGACGACAAAGGATGAGATGATTGGATGGCATCACCGATGCAATGGACATGAGTTTGAGTAAAGTCCGGGAGTTGGTGATGGACAGGGAAGCCTAGCATGCTCCAGTCCATGAGGTCGCAAAGAGTTGGACATGACTGAGCGACTGAACTGATGTAGTTAAGGATAACAAATATGGAAATTCACAACATATTTTAATGATAATAGACAATTGGAAGTCAGAACTATGGAAAATCTGACTTATACACATCTGCTTATTATGGGGAATCTTCTCATGTCCAATCCAAAACCTTCCATTTGAGCTTAAGGTAAAGTTCATAAAAGAAACATTTTTTTAATTAAATTTATTTAAATTTATTAAATTTATTTATTTTAATTGGAGGTTAATTACTTTACAATATTGTATTGGTTTTGCCATACATCAACATGTATCTGCCACAGGTATAAACGTGTTCCCCATCCTGAACCCCCTCCCTCCTCCCTCCCCGTACCATCCTGGAACATATTTTTATACATTTACCATATTCCATTACTTAGAAATCATTTAATCAAATCAATCTATTAATTTTTCTTGTGCTGAGGAGGAACTCTTTCATTCATAGAAATTGTCTGTTTCTGATGACCAAAATAAACAAAGAGTTTGACCAATACTGAATGAAGCCATTGAATTTGATTAATTATTTGACATCGCATTTCAAATTGTGGTTTAATTCTTCTGAGACTGAGAGTTATTACTATATTCTTAAGGTAAAATTAGCTTGACATCTAAGAACTGAATAACTTTTTATTTTCCACTTTTTCATGCTTGTGCCATCTTTTTATCTCTTTATTTTCCACCAGGACATATAAGTAAAGCTTCAAGAGATTTCATAGCTATGAATTACATAAAAATTGAAATTAAATAAAATACTGAAATATTGAAATTAAATAATACATTGAAGTTAAATAAAAGTACTCATTTAAGATGGATCATATGTCAGCTTTAAATAAAATGGTCCCAACTATATTTATAAAAAAACGGATTTTAAGTTGGTGAATAGTTTTGGGGAGGGGGCTGTGAATTTATAGATAAGGTGATGCTTTTTTCTTTTCTTTTAATTGGGAAAAAAATCACATTAGTGTTTTTTTTTTTTTTAATTTGTGAGCATCAAACTCCTTTTATTTGAGTTTCATATATTTCTTGTTTTTTTGAATGGTGCTCCCTCATATCGAATTGTAAGAAAAATCTCATTAACTTGGATTTACATGGACAATATCTTCATATTAATACAAGTAGATGCACTCATAAAAAATGTATAGGTTAATTAAATTTCCTTTAGAGCATACTTACAAATATGCCGAGTGGAAAATTGATAATCTAACATAATATCAACTTGAGTAGAAAAATAAGAGGTCTTGATTTAATCATGTTAAATTGCAAAGAATTATATCACACAAAGAATCAGATCAGTCTACATGGCCATTGCAAACCTGGTCTGTAATTAGCAGTGGCCGACGTTATATTTTCTTTTTCTGTACTTGAGTAGAACTTGCTGACATATCCTCTTAAAAACTGTTCTAGACACCTGGCTCCATCTACTTGAAGTTAACATCTTTCCACTTTCAGTAACAGTATGAGCTGTATAGCTCATAATGTCTTACTCTGTGGTCCGGTATATTTAGAGGTTAAAATAATTCATTATCCATGATTTATCTTTAAAATACTCTCTCATTGAAAAATAAACAAATGGATTAACTAACTGAATATCTAATAGGGTTGTATGAAAGAAAAGCAAACAGAGGGAATATAAACACCATCATATGTACTTTTGATGTATTATTTAGATTATGAATTATTTACTCATTCAAGTACCTTTGTACAAACCACTTTTGTCCCCTTAGCATCTCTAACCTGTTCTCACCTCCTCACTGAGACTCCACTTCAGACCACTTACAGTACTTCCTACATTTAAAATATATGTTTCATCCATCAAAATATTAAAACTATGATAACTGAATGGCACATAATTACAAAATTGTAACCTTCTACTGGACATTGGAACAAATGGTTGTGATGTTTACTTTAGCTGAATTACCCAAATAAAAAAGAGAGAAAACAGTTAAACCAGTTACTAGGTATGTACAAAAAATTTGTATTGAGTACAACTTTTATTTTTCACTTTTTAAAATGGATAAACTCAATTTGAAAAGTTGGCTTAAAGTTCAACATTCAGAAAATGAAGATCATGGCATCTGGTCCCATCACTTCATGGGAAATAGATGAGGAAACAGTGGAAACAGTGTCAGACTTTATTTTGGGGGCCTCCAAAATCACCACAGATGGTGACTGCAGCCATGAAATTAAAAGACGCTTAATCCTTGGAAGAAAAGTTATGACCAACCTAGACAGCATATTCAAAACCAGAGACATTACTTTGCTGACTAAGGTCCGTCTAGTCAAGGCTATGGTTTTTCCTGTGGTCATGTATGGATGTGAGAGTTGGACTGTGAAGAAGGCTGAGCGCCGAAGAATTGATGCTTTTGAACTGTGGTGTTGGAGAAGACTCTTTGAGAGTCCCTTGGACTGCAAGGAGATCCAACCAGTCCATTCTGAAGGAGATCAACCCTGGGATTTCTTTGGAGGGAATGATACTGAAGCTGAAACTCCAGTACTTTGGGCACCTCATGCGAAAAGTTGACTCATTGGAAAAGACTGATGCTGGGAAGGATTGGGGGCAGTAGGAGAAAGGGACGACCGAGGATGAGATGGCTGGATGGCATCACGGACTCGATGGAGAGGAATCTGAGGGAACTCCGGGAGATGGTGATGGACAGGGAGGCCTGGCGTGCTGTGATTCATGCGGTCGCAAAGAGTCAGACACGACTGAGTGAGTGAACTGAACTGAACTGATGTCTATGTATCCCTGATAGAAAACATTAGAGCAAAAGGGAACATGGCCAGAAAGTCAGAATTATTCAGGAAACTTTATAGTAGCTTCTATAAATGAAAGCACAGAATTTGAAAGGTCCAATTTATTGAATAGAATGTCAACTTTTGCCAATAGCTTTTTTAAGGCTTAATTTTCAAAAATTTCTTAGTTTGTTGAACATATTAAAAAAAAAAAAAACTACCTATAGACTACTCCAGAAATAAGTTTTTAGAAGTTACTTTTAATAAATATGTTAAGATGTTAGTCACATTAATGTGTGTCATTAAATGCAAAATGACATTATAATACCACAATTTAATAGCTGGAAAGTTATCATTAAATATTCAAGTGTACAGAGTAGCAAAGGCAATTTAATCAGGAACTCTGTTAATGACTTCAATAATTTGCAATTAAATAATTTTTCTCTTGTCCATTTAATTCCTCTTCTAATATATAAATTTAAATAAAAAGAGTACTAAAGACTGTTCTATGGCAAAACCAATACAATATTGTAAAGTAATTAGCCTCCAATTAAAATAAATAAATTTATATTAAAAAAAAAACAAAAAATAAACAAAGAACACACTATGCTTATGCATATATAAGGATAAAAATTTCCATAATTTTTATTCCATAGAAGCAGCCTGGTACTTACAATTGAAAAATATAGCTAATTTATCTTCTAAATTCATTATGTAATATTACTAGCCTTGTGCAAGATGCAACCATAAACAAAATTGATTGTGCCATTGTTTCAGTGCTTTAATGTTTTACAAATAATTCAAGACAGAAGAATGTAGTTTCTTAAAGCAAACTAACACCTACCCAGGGAAAAAGCAAATACAGAGGCTTTACAAAATGCAAATAACGTCTACTTAAAAATATCAGGGAGCTACTGAATAAGCAAGGACCTGAGGGGTCAAGTTTCTGGACAGAGGAGAGACACTGAGAGGTAAAGGGACAAGCAGTATGCTTTTATTCCCAGGTGGGTTTGTCATCAATGGGCCAAGGGCAAAAGATTGAAAATATGGTCTTTGCCCTGGCATAGAGTTTTGGCTGAGAGAAAAGATACAAAGTGTTTGCCAGTACAGAATATCAGGAAACAGGAGAGAAAAATGAAAGTTTCATGGCACAAATTTCCAAGAAGAAGGACAGAGCAGAAAACCGGTCCTTGCATACATACAGTTTAAACTTCAAGAAGTTTGTCAAATTCTGAAGCTACAAGTGGTAGGATGATGAAAAGCTGAGCTTGAGTCTTCTGGAAAGTTATTTAAGCTTTTCTGTAGTTTGTTTGTTTTGTTTTGTTTTGTTTTTGTTTTTTGTTTTTTGTTTTTAGCTGAGAGATGAAAATGAAGGTTCAAGACCAGCCAGGGGAATGGATACTAGTTATCACACTCTGGCATTGGTGTTGAATCAGAAGTCTCCCAAGACTTAACCAAAGTGCAAGGCTGATCTTATTCAAAGCAGTCCATATATAGACTAATGTGAACAGACCCCGCTTTCCATGGTGACTCTACTGGTAAAGAATCTGCATGCAATGTGGGAGACCCAGGTTTGATCCCTGGGTCAGGAAGATCCCCTGGAGAAGGGAACAGCTACCCACTCCAGTATTCTTGCCTGGAGAATCCCATGGACAGAGGAGCCTGGTGGGCTACAGTCCATGGGATCACAAAGAGCTGGACATGACTGAGTGATCAACAACAACAATGCATATATACAGAATCTAGGAAAATGGTACTGATGAGCCTATTTGCAGGGAAGGGATGGAGACGCAGACATAGAGAAAGGACTTGTGGATACATTGGGGGAAGGAAAGGGTGGGATGAACTGAGAGAGTAGCAATGACATATATACACTCAGTAAAGTTCAGTCGCTCAGTCGTGTCTGACTCTTTACGACCGCATGAACCACAACACGCAAGGCCTCCCTGTCCATCACCAACTCCTGGAGTTCACCCAAATTCATGTCCACTGAGTTGGTGATGCCATCGAATCACCTCATCCTGTGTCGACCCCTTCTCCTCCTGCCCTCAATCTTTCCCAGCATCAGGATCTTTTCAAATGAGTCAGCTCTTCACATCAGGTGGCCAAAGCATTGGTATTTCAGCTTCAACATCAGACCTTCCAATAAACACCCAGGACTGATCTCCTTTAGAATGGACTGGTTGGACCTCCTTGCAGTCCAAGGGACTCTCAAGAGTCTTCTCCAACATCAGAGTTCAAAAGCATCAATTCTTCAGCACTCAGCTTTCTTTATAGTCCAACCCTCACATCCATACATAAGCACTGGAAAAACCACAGCTTTGACTAGATGGAATTTTGTTGAAAAAGTAATGTCTCTGCTTTTTAATAAGCTATCTAGGTTGGTCATAAATTCCCTTCCAAGGAGTAAGTGTCTTTTAATTTCGTGGCTGCAGTCACCATCTGCAGTGATTTTGGAGCCCAAAAACTTAAAGTCTAACACTGTTTCCACTGTCTCCCCATCTCTTTGCCATGAAGTGATGGGACTGGATGCTATGATCTTAGATTTCTGAATGCTGATCTTTAAGCCAACTTTTTCACTCTCCTCTTTCACTTTCTTCAAGAGGCTCTTTAGTTCTTCTTCGTTTTCTGCCATGAGGCTGGAGTCATCTGCATGACTGAGGTTATTGATATTTGTCCCAGCAATCTTGATCCCAGCTTGTGCTTACTCCAGCCCAGCATTTCTCATGATGTACTCTGCATACAAGTTAAATAAACAGGGAGACAACATACAGCCTTGACGTACTCCTTTTCCTATTTGGAACCAGTCTCTTGTTCCATGTCCAATTCAAACTGTTGTTTCCTGACCTGTATATAGGTTTCTCAAGAGGCAGGTCAGGTGGTCTGGAATTCCCATCTCTTTCAGAATTTTCCACAGTTTATTGTGATCCACACAATCAAAGGCTTTGGTTTAGTCAATAAAGCAGAAATAGATGTTTTCCTGGAACTCTCTTGCATTTTTGATAATCCATCGGATGTTGGCAATTTGATCTCTAGCTCCTCTGCCTTTTCTAAAACCAGATTGAACATCTAGAGGTTCACAGTTCATGTTTTGCTGAAGCCTGGCTTGGAGAATTTTAAGCATTATTTTAGTAGTGTGTGAGATGAGTGCAATTGTGCAGTAGTTTGAGCATTCTTTGGCATTGCCCTTCTTTGGGATTGGAATGGCAACTGACCTTTTCCAGTCCTGTGGCCACTGCTGAGTTTTCCAAATTTGCTGGCATATTGCGTGCAGCATGTGCACAGCATCTTTCAGGATTTGAAATAGCTCAACTGGAATTCCATCACATCCACTAGCTTTGTTCGTAGTGATGCTTCCTAAGGCCCACTTGACTTCACATTCCAGGATGTCTGGCTCTAGGTGAGTGATCACACCACGGTGATTTTCTGGGTCATGAAGATCTTTTTAGTACAGTTCTTCTATGTATCCTTGCCACCTCTTCTTAATATCTTCTGCTTCTGTTAGGTCCCTACCATTTCTGTCCTTTATCGAGCTCATCTTTGTATGAGTTCTTCCCTTGGTATCTATAATTTTCTTGAAGAGATGTCTAGTTTTTCCCATTCTAGTATTTTCCTCTATTTCTTAGCATTGATCACTGAGGAAGACTTTCTTACCTCTCCTTGCTATTCTTTCTTACTATCCATGGTGGAGATGTCTGACAGAATGTGGTCCACTGGAGAAGGAAATGGCAAACCACTCCAGATTCTTGCCTTGAGAACCCCATGAACAGTATGAAAAGGCAAAAAGATAGGACACTGAAAGATGAATGCCCCAGGTATGTAGGTGTCCAATATGCTACTCGAAATCAGTGGAGAAATAACTCCAGAAAGAATGAAGGGATGGAGCCAAAGCAAAAATAACAGCCAGCTGTGGATGAGACTGATGATAGAAGCAAGGTTCGATGCTATAAAGAGCAATATTACATAGGAACCTGGAATGTTAGGTCCACGAATCAAGACAAATTGGAAGTGGTTAAACAGGACACGACAAGAGTGAACATCGATATTCTAGGAATCAGCGAACTAAGATGGACTGGAATGGGTATATTTAACTCAGATGACCATTATATCTACTACTGCAGGCAGGAATCTCTCAGAAGAAATGGAGTAGCCATCATGGTCAAAGAAAGAGTCAAAAATGCAGTAATTGGATGCAATCTCAAAAACGACAGAATGATGATCTGTTTGTTTCCAAGGCAAATGATTCAATATCACAGTAATCCAAGTCTATGGCCCAACCAGTAATCTGAAGAAGCTGAATTTGAACAGTTCTATGAAGACCTACAAGAACTTCTAGAACTAACACCCAAAAAAGATGTCCTTTTCACTATAGGGGAATGGAATGCAAAAGTAGGAAGTCAAGAAACACCTGGAGTAACAGGCAAATTTGGCCTTGGAGTACAGAATGAAGCAGGGGAAAAGCTAATAGAGTTCTGCCAAGAAAATGCACTGGTCCTAGCAAACACCCTCTTTCAACAACACAAGAAAAGACTCTACACATGGATATCACCAGATGATAAACACTGAAATCAGATTGATTATATTCTTTGCAGCCAAAGATGGAGAAGGTCTATACAGTCAGCACAAGACCAGGACCTGACTGTGGCTCAGATCATGAACTCCTTATTGCCAAATTCAGACTGAAATTGAAGAAAGTGGAGAAAACCACTAGGTCATTCAGGTATGACCTAAATCAAATCCCTATGACTATTCATTGGAAGTGAGAAATAGATTTAAGGGACTAGATCTGATAGACAGAGTATCTGAAGAACTATGAATGGAAGAACTATGGATGGAGGTTCATGACATTGTACAGGAGACAGGAATCAAGACCATTCCCCAAGAAAAATAAATGCAAAAAAGCAAAATGGCTGTCTGAGGAGGCCTTACAAATAGCTGTGAAAAGAAGAGAAGCAAAAACAAAGGAGAAAAGGAAAGGTATACCCATTTGAATGCAGAGACATATATACACTACCATGTGTAAAATAAATAACTAGTGGGACGCTGCTGTAAAGCACAGGGAGTTCAGCTTGGTGCTCTGTGATTACCTACATGGATGAGATGGAGGCTCAAGAGGAAGGGAACAATAGCTGATTCAAATTGTGGTACAGCAGAAACCAACACAATATTGTGTAGCAATTATCCTCCAATTAACAAAATTAAAAAACAATGTACAGTGTCTCTATCACTAAAATCTACTGCAGTGTCAGACCCTGACTTGTATTCATTGGTCAATATATGAACAACAGACAATGTGCAACAGCCAAGCTATAAATTAGGAGGTAAAGTTGTAGTAAAGTTGACCAAGTTAAAACTAAAGATAAAATATTCCCCCCAAAAATTGCCCTAAGTCATTCCTAGCAAAAATGGGGAAGTTTAAAAATGCCACTAGAAAATATCAATAACATGACTAAAATTTTAGCTATCAAAATCTGTGAAATGTGACCAAAATTGTACACCAAGGGAAATCATAATTTTGAAATTTTCACATTTGAAAAAATAAAGAAAGAAAAATAAAACATGAGCATACAACTCAAGGCACTAGAAAATAATAAATACATAATATGGTGGAGGAATTGCTAAGCATAAAGACAGCTAAAATTCTTTTAAAACGTCACATATCAGAAGGGCTTCCTTCAAGGGAAGATGCACATTTCTCCAGAGTGTTTTAAAAAAAGCAGTGGACAAGAAATACTTAAGGCTTGGTGGTCATTTTTAAGTATGTAAATATGTTTGTTGTTGCTGTTTAGTTGCTATGTTGTGGCCAATTCTTTTATGACCCCATGGACTGTAGCCCACCAGGCTCCTCTGTCTAAGGGATTTCCGAGGCAAGAATACTGGAGTGGGTAGTTGTTTCCCTCTCCAGAGGATCTTCCTGACCTAGGGACTGAATTTGTGTCACCTGCTTGGCAGGGAGATTCTTTACCACTGAGCCACCTGGGAAGCCCCTATATAAATATGCTTAAATATTATTATTAATATTTTAAAATATTTAATCATTTTATAAAACTTTAGATTAACTATTATAGAAGTGGACTTTAATTTGTATATAACATTTAAAATGTATAAAATTTAACTAATCTACACTAAGAAAAGTAATCATAACTCATCTTTTATGAGAACTCATATTTTCATAGCGTATACCTGCCCACAAAGCCAACTTATCCCTAAAGCTATATTATTCTCTTCTGGCTTCAAATTGTATTCCTAATTTGGTTAGTTCATGGATCACTTCTTCTGTTCTTTACAAACCTAGTGTCTGTTGCCCTGACTAGAAGTCTAGTTCCTCCTCACAATGATGTGCGGAAATGACAAGCAAAAGGACCTGTAGTTGGTTATCCATAAGTTGAGCAGTTCTGAATTTTTATAGGGAAGTGGATTATATATAGTCTTCCCAAGTCATGCTAGTGGTAAACAACCTACTTGCCAATGCAGGAGACTTAAGAGATGCAGGTTTGATCCCTGGGTCAGAAAGATCCCATGGAGGAGGAAATGGCAATCCACTCCAGGATTCCTGCCTGGAAAATTCCATGGACAGAGAAGGCTGAATGGCTACAGTTCATAGGATCACAAAGGGTAAGACACAACTAAAGTGACTTAGCAGACATGGATTGTATAGACCTCTACTGAGAGTCAAAGTAATATTGTTTAGTGTGGGCCTTAGGTCAGTGAGTGTTTAGAATAGCTGCTGAAAGGAGTGCAGGTAAAAAAAAAATTATGTACATAAAGACACAACTGAGGTTGGATTGGGGACTATGAATTTTCACAACCATTGGTCTACACAGCTGTGTGGTATTTGCTTAAATCATTCATCTGTCAAAACACAGCTGCAGGGAAGTGGTGTTAGAGAACTGGTTGACCCTCCAAAACTTAGCAACATATGCAGCCAAGGCAGGTCTTTCTCACATTGTATCAGTCACTGCATGACACAGGAAGAACTTCACTGCTTTGTCAAGAGCTACAAATGCAAATATCTAGGTGATAGGACATATGTAAGATCAGCAGTCATAATAGCATCTATAGAAAGTGAAGTCACTCAATCGTGTCAGACTCTTTGTGACCCCATGGACTGTAGCCTATCAGGCTCCTCTGTCCATGCAATTCTCCAGGCAGGAATACTGGAGTGGGTTGTCATTTCCTTCTCCAGGAAATCTTCCCGACCCAGGGATTGAACCCGGGTCTCCTGCATTGTAGTCAGATGCTTTACCGTCTGAGCCACCAGGGAAGTCTAATAGCATCTATCAGCCCTAAAAAAGATCCAATCTGGGTCTCCCATATTTCAGTCAGATTCTTTACCATCTGAGCCACCATGGAAGCCTCCCAAAGACTGAATCCCATCCTAAAGTGCACAAGTCAAATACTCTTTCAATAGTGAAGTGAAGCTGTTACAAGCATTGCTCAGATCTAGGCATGGAGTTGAAGGCTCAATTCCATGGCTTGCTGGGTGTGAGGACTTGAGCAAGTTACTTACACTCCATTTTCTTAGCTTTAAAATGGGGCTAATCAAGCTTCATCCCTCCTCAGATTGTTGTGAGCATTTCCTGACTTAATATCAACAAAATGCTCAAGAGTACCTGGCTCATGGTAGGTATTACATAGGGGTTTCCTATCATTATCATTTTTGTTCTTTTTTTTTCACTTCCTAAATATTTAACTTAAAATTTATTCTCTGCTTTCACAACCTAAAAGTGCTAATAAGCATGAAAGCACATGTCACAATCTGAGAAATTTGAAAACAGAATACTCCCACATCCCTGAACTTTTGATTTCGGTGTTACTTATAAAAAGGGGTAATTAGAAACCACTTTAATTCCTAACAGGGATAGAGTTTATGTAAATTATGCCAAACCTATACAATGTAGTATTAATCATAAAGCTTTGTGTTGAAAGGTATGTAACAATATGGAATTTTTAATTTGTACCTAAACAAAAAAAAGCAAAACATATGCTGTATTATTGTATACATTAAAACATACACAAAGCATTAGAAGAAAATACTTTTGTTGATAGGATTAGAGATAACGTCATTTTTTTCTCTTTTGGGAAAACATAATTCTTAGATTTTTATAAATATATTAAAAAGGATATAGACAGCAGGACTTCGCACTCACTGTTGGGAGCAATGCAAATGGTACAGTCAATTTGGAAGACATTTTGGCAGTTTCTTATAAAATTAACATTCTTCCAATAAGATCCAGCAATCACCTTCCTTGGTATTTACCCAAAGGAGTTGAACATTTATGTCAATGTAGAAACCTGCACACAGATGTGTATAGCAGATTTACTTATAATTGTCAAAACATGGAAGCACAATGATGCCCTTCAGTAAGTGAATATACTGGTACCTCCAAAAAAAATGGTCTATTATTCAGCATTTGAAAGAAATGAGCTATTATACCATGAAAAGACACATAGAAATTTAAAAGCATAATTCCAAGTAAAGGAAGTCAGTTTGAGAAGGTT
Organism: Ovis aries; assembly: GCF_016772045.2. NCBI lineage: Eukaryota > Metazoa > Chordata > Mammalia > Artiodactyla > Bovidae > Ovis > Ovis aries. The sequence goes on along the minus strand of NC_056080.1, from coordinate 91,495,848 downwards.
ACATATGATTCCAAATATAAGGTGTTCTAAAAAAGGAAAACAATGGGGACTGCAAAGAGATCAGTGGTTGCTAGGGGATCAGGGGGAAGGAAGGATGAAGAAGTGGAAGATGTGATTTTTAGGGTGTGGAAACACTCTGGAGGATATTGTAATGGTGGCCATGTCACTATATATCATAATCGATTTATTATACAAGACCAAAAGTGAACCTACATTTAAAACATGAACTTTAGTTAAAATTAATGTATAATATTATGAATAATATTTTAATCATCATGAATTTTATCAGAAGTATCACATCAATGCAAGATGTTAATAATAGGGATGTTGTATATGACAATTCTCTGTATTTTCTGATTAGATTTTCTGTAAACCTAAAACTATTCAAAAATAAAATATATTACTTATTAAAATACTAATATAAAAACCTCATAGCAAAGAGAATAATGACAAAAATGCTAAAATATAAAGTTTATGAATCCTAGTCTTGATTACACTCTTTATAATGTGTGAAATAGCATTTTTAACCCTCAGTCTTCATATCAACAAAAGGAAGTCTGTGGACTCCATGAGCTGAAGCCCCATTCTTTTCTATTTTATGATTCTTTTTTTTTTTTTCTTAAGGGACTATCATCTGATTATTTCTAAATAATGCAAGTTCTTTTAGTTAAAAGGAAAAATTATGCAGCTCATTTACCTGCTACCAGAGTACATTTTAGTTTCCTGAGTGCACTACAGCTCCTTCACAAAGAAAATCAATTACTAATACATTTATTGACATATTTAGAAGCTAAACCTGAGGTGACATGTTAGGACAGTAGGAGAAAGTATAACATTTGCAAGGAAAAAGTGAATTGATAAGTAAGACGTTAAAAGCTTAACTCAAGCAAATTACAAAGTATTCTAACATTGTAGCGCTTTCTGACTTATACTGGGCCAAATCCCTTCTTCCTCTTCTTTCTATTTATTTTTTTAAGGTATTAAGGGCTTTGCCTTTAGTTCAGTTCAGTTGCTCAGTCATGTCCAACTCTTTGCGACCCCATGGACCCTAGTACACCAGGGTTCCCTGTCCCTCACAAACTCCCAGAGTTTGCTCAGACTCATGTCCATCGAGTCGGTAATGCCATCCAACCATCCATTCTCTATCTTCCCCTTCTCCTCTTGCCCTCAATCTTCCCCAGCATCCGGGTCTTTTCCAATGAGTTAGTTCTTCACATTAGGTGGCCAAAGTATTGGAGCTTCAGCATCAGTTCTTCCATTGAATATTTAGGACTGATTTGCCTTAGATGAAGAGAAATAATATACAAGACTAGTGACAGAGGCTAGGCACTCAATGAGAAGAGAAGGTGCTGAGTGACAGCAAGCAAAATAGAAGTATAAGGTTGGCCAAAAAGTCCGTTCAAGTTTTTCTGGAACATCGTGGAAAAACCTGAATGAATTTTTGTCCAACTCAACATATATCTTTGTCAGCAAGTCCACTAGGCAGAAAAGAATCTCAAAGGAAGCAACCTAGGTCCCCAAAGAGGGAACAATGATCAATATCTTATTAGGGGTCATCTTAGCTGAGGCTACCATAAGAAAATACTACAAACTCAGTGGCTTAAACAATAGAAGTTTATTTCTCATAGTTCTGGAAGCTGAAAGTGCAGGTTCAGAGTGACAACATGCTCAGATTCTAGTGAGAGCTCTCTCCCTGGTTTAAAGATGGCCATCTTCCTGCTCTACGCTCACACGACCTTTCCTGGATGCATGCATGTGTAAGATGACCAAAGATATCAGATTAGAACCCCACTCTTATGACCTCAATTACCTCCTAGAAGTCTTATCTCCACATACAGCCACAATGTGGATTAGGGCTTCAACCTAATTGTTGAACTTGAAAACCAACAATTCAGTCCACAGCAGGGGTGTTAGTGAGGAAGAAATGTGTTGAGTAACAATTTTCCTTCACTTAAAATAGACTATAAACCCCAAAGTAATATTTATTGGCTTTGGATCAAGATGATAAATTGAGTGCAAGCATGTACTGCCCCTTCCTTTCAGAATCCCATTAAAAAAAAAAAAAAAGAATCCCATTAAAATTACTATAAATATATACCCAAGGGAAAAAACACAGCACTGAGGAAAATGAGGGGTAATAAGAGACAATCCTTAGAATGGAAAAAATTACTGATGAAATTCTATAACATAAAAACTGGATGTCAGTCCACTTACACATAGAACAAAGTGGGGGAACTCATGGCCAGATGACACACAAGGAAAGTTTACGACTGGAGAGGGAGCCAATCTTCCTAGCATAGCTTTGGAAATGCCACACACTCCAAGTTAGAAGGTATTCAGGTGGGAGCAAAACAGAAAAGAAGGTGAATATTTATTTAAAGCGATATTGAAAAGAAAGGCCTGGAAGACTTGTGCTTCTTGGAGGCAATTTGCACACTAGATTCTAACCCAACCAGTTGTGGCTTGGTAGGGAAGAGGGTGGACTGGTTACCAATTCTCCAAAGAGCAATAAAACAAAAATTAAGTAGGCTATAATTTTTATTCAGTGACACAGAAGTCCTCCAGTTTAGATAAAGAAGGAACTTATCAGTTCAGTTCAGTTCAGTCGCTCAGTCGTGTCCGACTCTTTGCGACCCCATGAATTGCAGCACACCAGGCCTCCCTGTCCATCACCAACTCCCGGAGTTCACTCAAATTCATGTCCATCGAGTCAGTGATGCCATCCAGCCATCTCATCCTCTGTCTCCCCTTCTCCTGCCTCCAATCCCTCCCAGCATCAGAGTCAGGGAGACAATCCATTTTACCAATGAACAACCAAGTACTGCATTTCTAAAGAATGCTTAACCATTATGGATAAGCATACATTGGAAGATAAGCATATATTTATCGACATCAACAATGTACAAAATAGAAAGATAAAGAGGATTAAACTGAACATTTTATACTGGGGGAAAATAGATATTGAAAGTTTGTTTCTGAACCGTGAAAGACACTGGGATTCTTGGCCTCTGGAGGAGAAGAATTCAATCTAGGGCCAGAGATGAAGCTTGATCACTCAAAGCTTTTGTGTAATAAAGTTTTATTAAAGTATAAAGGAGATAGAGAAAGCTTCTGACATAGACATCAGAAGGAGGCAGAAAGAATACCTGCCTGCTAGTTTTTAGCTGGATGTTATATTTTTACTAGCAGTCTATTAATGAAAGACAGGAATGTCTTAAAATTCAAAGAATGGCACCAGGCCCCTCACCCACAAGATATATTTTGGTATAATCTTGGCACCAGGGGAGTCATCCCAGGCCATAAAATGATTTACTTAAATCTTGTAGAAAGTAAGATCACCATACAAATAGTTTCATTTACATGGATTAGGAGAACAATGTATGATGATATCATATTGGTTTGTCAAGTCAGTTCTGAGCCTTTAGGTGGAATGACTTGAAGACAGAGTCTGGGATAAATGAATAGCACATTAACATAGCTTAAGACAAACATTTCCATAAGAAAAATGCATTGATTAACTCAAAATTTGAGAAAAGTTAAGTTCAGGTGGAACTAGGTGTCATTATGGCAACACAGTATTTTAAGAGAAACCTCTTTTTAAATTTGTATAGAGAAGGCGGAAAACTATATCACTAGTTTGTTTCCTTTTGCCACTCAAGAGAAAGATTAAAAAATGTCTTACATTGCAGCCTATTTCCTCCATTTGGAGACACCTGGCCTTCCTGCCTGTTACCTCTAGTCCCCTCCTTTTCTTTTAGGAGAATTATGTTGCCTAGGGAAAGGGGTGTCGTTCTCATTCTGTAACTGCTTCAGAGTTGACAAGGGGTGTTGTCCCTAAATTGGTGAGATAACATATTCTCCTAACCCTCGTATTGAGGGTTTCTGATCCAGGGGCCCCAGATAGTAGATGGAGGAAGCTGCGGCAGTTGCAGGACTTTGAGCAACCATTTGTAACTTAAAAGCCCCCATGCGACTAGAAACAATTCCAGTTATACAGTTACAGATGCAGGGAGCAAACAGCAAAAACAGAACAATCAGAATTATTGTAATTAAGATAGTTTTCCACCGTAGTGAACTAGTTAACGTCTTCCAAAGTGAGGCAATTGAGGCTTCAAGAGTATCCATAGCCTTAATCATCTTGTTCATGTGTTTAGTAAAATGAGTAACATTAGTGCTCATATCAGGTATATATGTAAAGCATTGGGTATGAATAATGGCACAAGATCCTCCTTGTGCAGCTGTTAGAATATCTAAAGCCAACCTGTTTTGTAAAACCACCTTTCTCATTTGTGCTTGTTCAGCAACAACCTTTCAATATAATTCAAGGAAGAGAAAAGGAGCAAAAATTCTAATTATACTATCTCAGGTATATTTGCGATGATGACTAGTTCCAAGAATGAAATGAAGACAGGATTTTTCATACAGACAAGTATCAGAGAACAAATGAGAATTCATGCAAATTCAACACCATTAGTTTTTAAAAGTAGGAGTCCTAAAAAGAGATGTTATCAAGAATATGTCTTAAAAATAGTGTGACCAAAAAAAAAAAAAAAACAAAAAAAAAAACAAAAAAAAAACCTTATTGGACAAATCTGATTGATAGGATTTCCATAAAGAAAGAACAGGGAGTCACAAAAGGGGAAAAATTACTCTTAAATATGATAGCAATCAGACTTTAGGTTGAACAGATTCACTATATATCAAAGAGACTGTATTCATTAACTCAACCAGTAAGTACTGAGTGCCTATTAAAAGAGTGAGCCTTTTCTGGGTGCTGGGAATACAGTAGTGAACAGACAATGCAGACAAAACTCTCCCTGTCATTATGGAACTTGCAGTCTCGATGAAGGAGTCAAAAAATATATGAAGAAGTAAGTGAAATATGTGTGTTAACGATAACTGCTGGAGGAAAAAAAAATACAACAACAAACAGGAGGCGCTGGGGTAGTTACTATTGCCAATAGGATAATTTGTGGAGCTGCTACAATAACAACACACGTGAAGAGAGACTTGAGGAAATCAAAGGACTGAATTATATACAAATCATTAAAAGAACATTCCAAGCAATGGGAACATCAAGTGCTACTCAAGGTCAAGGCGTGCTTAATGGAGACAAGATACAGCACAGAAACCAATATGCCTGGAATAGAATGAGCAAAAGGCAGGATAGCAGATTAGTTCAAGGTGGAAAGACCTTGGAAGCCACAAGAACTTTGAATTTTTCTCACTGTGAAATGGAAAGTCTAGAGGGTTTTGAGAGCAGTAGTGGTGACATTATCTGATTTACATTTTAAAGAATTCCTCTGGGCTCTCTGGCAAGGCAAGAACAGAAATAGGGGGCTCTATTTTCAGGTAAAAGGATGAATGAACTTCAAGTGAACACACAGAGCCTTTTACTGAAGTAAAAATATCTATCAAGCCCTTCATAGAACCATGCTCACAACAACTGCAAAATGAGGTCCGTGGCTCCAGAGCTTTAAAAGTATTCTTCCACATTCCCATCTATCAGTGCCTCTTTCCATCGCAAATGGAAACCATCTTCTTCCATTTTCTTTATAACATTAAGTGCCCTTTCCACACCTTAAACAGTCCTAAGCAATAATATCATATTTATTTATAAAATAGATCCAACAAGTAAAATTCTAGGGTCAATAGGCTATTTCACTTATTATAACACTGGTATGTGTAATTAACTTTTGCTTTTTAAAAATAAACATTGAAATTCTCAGAGACAGAAAGGTCTTTTCCTATTTAAAATCAATTGCCTGACACAAACTAGAAATCAAAATTTAATTTCTAAGTGGAAGCTACTCCTGAAACAGACCTCTGTATCATTTTTCCATGAGAAAATTTTACATTTAATGAATTCTTAAATGAATTTTCATAATTCTTATGAGATTGAGTAAAAATATACATTTAATAAGGTGAACAAGGAAAAGAGAAACAATATTAGTCTCATATGAGTTCATTTTAACTATATCTTCAAGTTCACTTAATTACATTTAAATTATAGGTTTTTAAAATTAAAGTGAAAGTAACAAATCACAGGATCAATCTTTGCAAGTTATACAATTCAGTGGAATTTAGTGCATTCACAATTTTGTACAAATACTGCCTCTATTTAGTCCTAAAATTTTTCATAACCTCCAAATAAGTCTAAACCCAGTAAGCTGTCATTTCTCTCAGACCCTGACAACTAATCAATCTACTTTTCATATCTATGGATTTGCCATTCTGAAAATTTCCTATAAATAAAATCACATAGTATGTGATATCTTGTGTCTGATTTTTTTTTTCATTTATCATAAATGAAGTTTCATCCAGGCTATAGTGCAGAGGTTAAAGTGTCTGCCTGCAATGTGGGAGACCTGGGTTCGATCTCTGGGTCAGAAAGATCCCCTGGAGAAGGAAATGGCAACCCACTCCAGTATTCTTGCCTGGAGAATACCATGGACGGAGGAGATCGGTGGGCTACAGTCCACGGGTCGCAAAGAGTGGGACACGACTGAGCAACTTCACTTAATAGCATGAATCTGTACTTTATTCCTTCTTATGGTTATGATATAATTCACAGTCTGGAACTATATTTTGTTTACTCGCTTAACAGTTGATGGACATTTCTGTTGTTTTCACCTTTTTGCTACTGTGAATGTGCTGCTATGAACACTTGTGTACAGGTATTTGAATATCTGCTTTTATTTCACTTAAGTATTGATGTAAAAGTGGAATTACTGAGTCAAATGGTAATTCCAGTTTAACTTTCTGAGGAACCAATATATTACTTTTGAGGCCTATATGTCAACCGATATGTAAAGCTGTGTAATACACTTAGTTTTGTATATACATTGTTCAATTTTATCAATCCTTTAAATACAAATTAAGAGCCCAATTTAATATTTTTGGTATCATAATGAGATGACTGAGATACATTACTAAGAAAAAAAACTAAATGTGTTTTCTTATTTTTTCAGTGAACCTATAAAATTAAATTAGCACTCATTTTGAAAAGCAAAGTCTCAATAATTAGGAATATGATCATTCCTCAAATGGTTAAAATGCAACTGCACTGTCATTAAAAATTTATGGAAAAAGGAAAACTAGTATTCCCTTAATTGCAAAAAGGAGACAGACAAGCAACTGAGAAAGAAAAAAAATTACCATCAAAAGGTGGAAAAAAAAAAAAACCCAAAGAACTGTTTTAATATACTTCTAAAGCAGAAAACAAACTACAACAGTCAAACACATAAAAAATGTACTGTCTGGTAACACCTGAAGGAAGATAAAATAACATAAAAACATATTTTCATGCATTAAATGGCTATACTTTCATTAATGTTAGTACCAAGTGATGGACAACTTCAGTTCAGTTCAGTTCAGTTCAGTTCAGTCACTCAGTCGTGTCCAACTCTTTGAGACCCCATGAATCGCAGCACGCCAGGCCTCCCTGTCCTTCACCATCTCCCGGAGTTCCTCAGACTCACGTCCATCAAGTCAGTGATGCCATCCAGTCATCTCATCCTCTGTCGTCCCCTTCTCCTCCTGCCCCCAATCCATCCCAGCATCAGAGTTTTCCAATGAGTCAACTCTTCACATGAGGTGGCCAAAGTACTGGAGCTTCAGCTTCAGCATCATTCCTTCCAAAGAAATCCCAGGGTTGATCTCCTTCAGAATGGACTCGTTGGATCTCCTTGCAGTCCAAGGGACTCTTCGAGAGTCTTCTCCAACACCACAGTACATAGCATCAATTCTTCGGCGCTCAGGCTGCTTCACAGTCCAACTCTCACATCCATACATGACCACAGGAAAAACCATAGCCTTGACTAGAGGGACCTTAGTGGGCAAATTAATGCCTTTGCTTTTGAATATACTATCTAGGTTGGTCATAACTTTTCTTCCAAGGAGTAAGCGTCTTTTAATTTCATGGCTGTAGTTACCATCTGCAGGGCTTTTGGAGCCCCCCAAAATGAAGTCTGACACTGTTTCCACTGTTTCCCCATCTATTTCCCATGAAGTGATGGGACCAGATGCTATGATATACGTTTTCTGAATGTTGAGCTTTAAGCCAACTTTTTCACTCTCCTCTTTCACTTTCATCAAGAGGCTTTTAGTTCCTCTTCACTTTCTGCCATAAGGGTGGTGTCATCTGCATATCTGAGGTTATTGATCTTTCTCCCAGTAATCTTCATTCCAGCTTGTGTTTCTTCCGGCCCAGAGTTTCTCATGATGTACTCTGCATAGAAGTTAAATAAGCAGGGTGACAATATACAGCCTTGACACACTCCTTTTCCTATTTGGAACCAGTCTGTTATTCCATGTCCAGTTCTAACTGTTGCTTCCTGACCTGCATACAGATTTCTCAAGGGGCAGGTCAGGTGGTCTGGTATTCCCATCTCTTTCAGAATTTTCCGCAGTTTATTGTGATCAACACAGTCAAAGGCTTTTCCATAGTCAATAAGGCAGAAATATATGTTTTTCTGGAACTTCCTTGCTTTTTCCATGATCCAGCAGATGTTGGTAATTTGATCTCTGGTTCCTCTGTCTTTTCTAAAACCATCTTGAATATCAGGGAGTTCACGGTTCATGTATTGCTGAAGCCTGCCTTGGAGAATTTTGAGCATTACTTTACTAGCATGTGAGATGAGTGCAATTGTGCGGTAGTTTGAGCATTCTTTGGCATTGCCTTTCTTTGGAATTGGAATGAAAACTGACCTTTTCCAGTCCTGTGGCCGCTGCTGAGTTTTCCAAATTTGCTGGCATATTGAGTGCAACACTTTCACAGCATCATCTTTCAGGAGTTGAAACAGCCTCAACTGGAGTTCCATCACCTCCACTAGCTTTGTTTGTAGCAATGCTTTCTAAGGCCCACTTGACTTCACATTCCAAGATGTCTGGATCTAGATTAATGATCACATCATCATGATTATCTGGGTCGCGAAGATCTTTTTTGTACAGTTCTTCATTGTATTCTTTCCACCTCTTCTTAATATCTTCTGCTTCTGTTAGGTCCATACCATTTCTGTCCTTTATTGAGCCCATCTTTGCATGAAATGTTCCCTTGGTATCTCTAATTTTCTTAAAGAGATCTTTAGTCTTTCCCATTCTGTTGTTTTCCTCTATTTCTTTGCATTGATCACTGAAGGAGGCTTTCTTATCTCTTCTTGCTATTCTTTGGAACTCTGCATTCAGATGCTTAGATATATTACCTTTTCTCCTGTGCTTTGCACCTCTCTTCTTTCACAGCTATTTGTAAGGCCTCCCCAGACAGCCATTTTGCTTTTTTGCATTTCTTTTCCATGGGGATGGTCTTGATCCCTGTCTCCTGTACAATGTCACAAACCTCATTCCATAGTTCATCAGGCACTCTATCTATCAGTTCTATGCCCTTAAATCTATTTCCCACTTCCACTGTATAATCATAAGATATTTTATTTAAGTCATACCTGAATGGTCTAGCAGTTTCCCTTATTTTCTTCAGTTTGAGTCTGAAATTGGTAATAAGGAGTTCATGATCTGAGCCACAGTCAGCTCCTGGTCTTGTCTTTGTTGACTGTATAGAGCTTCTCCATCTTTGGCTGCAAAGAATGTAATCAATCTGATTTCGGTGTTGACCATCTGGTGATGTCCATGTGTAGATTCTTCTCTTCTGTTGTTGGAAGGGGGTGTTTGCTATAACCAGTGAATTTTCTTGGCAAAACTCTATTATTCTTTGCCCTGCTTCATTCTGCATTCCAAGGCCAAATTTCCCTGTTACTCCAGGTGTTTCTTGGCTTCCTACTTTTGCATTCCAGTCCCCTATAATGAAAAGGACATCTTTTTTAGGTGTTAGTTCTACAAGGTCTTGTAGGTCTTCATAAAACCGTTCAACTTCAGTTTCTTCAGCATTACTGGTTGGGGCATAGACTTGGAAATCTGTGATATTGAATGGTTTGCCTTGGAGACAAACAGAGATCATTCTGTCATTTTTGAGACTGCATCCAAGTACTGCATCTCAGACTCTTTTGTTGACCATAATGGCTACTCCATTTCTTCTGAGGGATTCCTCCCTGCAGTAGTAGATATAGTGGTCATCTGAGTTAAATTCACCCATTCCAGTCCATTTTAGTTCGCTGATTTCTAGAATGTCGACGTTCACCCTTGCCATCTCTTGTTTGACCACTTCCAATTTGCCTTGATTTATGAACTTGACATTCCAGGTTCCTATGCTATATTGCTCTTTATAGCGTTGGATCTTGCTTCTATCACCAGTCACATCCACAGCTGGGTATTGTTTTTGCTTTGGTTTCATCCCTTCATTCTTTCTGGAGTTATCTCTCCACTGATCTCCAGTAGCATATTGGGCAACTAATGACCTGGGGACTTCCTCTTTTGGTATCCTATCATTTTGCCTTTTCATATTGTTCATGGGGTTCTCAAGGCAAGAAAAGTGGCTTGCCATCCCCTTCTCCAGTGGACCATGCTCTGTCAGACCTCTCCACCATGACCCACCAGTCTTGGGTTGCCCCACAGGCATGGCTTAGTTTTATTGAGTCAGACAAGGCTGTGGTCTTAGTATGATTAGATTGACTAGTTTTCTGTGAGTTTGGTTTCAGTGTGTCTGCCCTCTGATGCCCTCTTGCAACACCTACCATCTTACTTGGGTTTCTCTTACCTTGGGCGTGGGGTATCTCTTCATGGCTGCTCCAGCAAAGCACAGCCGCTGCTCCTTACCTTGGACAAGGGGTATCTCTTTACCGCCGCCATTCCTGACCTTCAACTTGGGATAGCTCCTTTGAAGAAAGCTATTTCTTCATCAAAAGTTATATAGAATTTTAAAGCTTTTGGTATATATCTGGTGATATTTGTACTTATGCTCAGGTTTGCTTACATAAATTTCAGCTGTAGACAATCTAACTGTCCAACAATTAAGGATATTTAAATAATGACAGTTTGTTCACAGAATGCAGTGTCATGCTAGCATTAAGAATGGCATTGAAACATGTATAATATCCTATAACCCAGTCTGGATTTGATGTAGGATACAGGATGCTTAGGGGTGGTGCAGTGGGATGACCCAGAGGGATGGTACAGGGAGGGAGGTGGGAGGGGGGTTCAGGATGGGGAACACGTGTACACCCGTGGTGGATTCATGTTGATGTGTGGCAAAACCAATACAATATTTTAAAGTAATTAGCCTCCAATTAAAACAAATAAATTTAAATTAAAAAAAGAGACGGTTACAGAGCTTTATTTGGGTGTACTGAAAATGTTCTAAAACCGATCGTATTAATGATCACTCAACTCTGTGAATATACAAAAACCACTGAATCGTACTCTTTAAATTATGTGGATTGTATAGTAGGTATCCCAAAGGTGTGACCATTAAAAAAAAAAAAACTATATATAGAAAAAATTGGATATAAAAATAAAGTTTATAACATCTAAAGAAACAAAGTAAAAAAGCAGCTTACAAAAAAACTGTGTACAACATAGTATACTTATTTTTAGAAAATATATTAAAAATCACACACAAAAAAACAGAAACGTCTTACAACTGTAATCAACGAGCAGCTGAACACAAGTGAAATTTTAGTTAGACAGGAAATAAAGTCACAACAAAATATTTTTAAATTTTAAGAAAATAGTATCAACTGTTATAGGCTAATAATTTTTAATGGAAAGGATAATTTCCTATATAAAATACAAGTTCTTTTGAGGTAGAAATCTAGAGTAACACAACAATGAAAAATTCTAAAAAAGCTAAAATATTACCTCAAATATAGCACTAGGTTCATATTGTGTCATAGAAAATATATTTCAAATTTCAAGATACAGAGAGTTAATATGCTATGTAAACTGTTCCATCATCGACAAACAGAACAGAAATTCATATCTTACAAAACTAGTTTAAGCTTAATACCATGACCTTATAGAAACAGTACAAGAATGAGAGACTAATCATACATATACTGGTTAAAAAACATTTTTAATACAACCTCAGCAAATCAAATCTATTTGGGTATTATATGACTAAATTTTTATTCCATTAATAAATGACCTAAGGTTATGCATCCTATTAATATATTATATTAATATAATAAATTATATTTTGCAGTATGTAAATAGGGAGAATAAGAAAAAGGTTTAAGCTCCTCAGGAGAATCCTGAAAGATATTTTCTTTAGCATCTTCACCTGCTGTGATAATACTGAGCCCCCGCTATATGTTAATCACTGTAGCAAGTATTTACATTAGATATCTAATTTAGTTCTCCCAATAGTACTATAAAATCAGCACTATCAACACTTTAGTTACAAATGAATGCAAAGGTTAAGAAGGTGGAGTAAATTACCAAAAGTCAGTCAACTAGTAAGTGCAAAATTATTGCAAAGGCCATACTCTTAGCCACAGGGCAACACTGCCTTTCTTTCAGTGATAACGTGTATTTATCTTAATTCCAAAGCCAACATTATTTCCATTGAAATAAAAGACAAAAATGATATCTACTATCATAACTATTATTTAACACAAGTCAGAGTGACTTAGCCCAGTTAACAGAGAAAGAGTGAGTGATTTAACTTTTGGAAAGTTGGTGATAAAATAATTATTTTAAGGTGATATGATTACCTAACTAGAAAATACAAGAGAGGCAACTACCAAATTGCAAATATAAGCAGAAGATGGATGATTATAAACTAAATACAATAATTCCCTTATAAATGAGAAAAAATAATAGAAATAGATCTTATTTAAAATTGCATGAAAATAAAATAATACCAAAAGTAATATGAATAACAGATAATATCTTAAGAAATCTAAAGTTTTATTGAGAAATTATATGGATTTTCAGCATTCCATCTTCCTGGATGGAATCACTTGAACCACACAGATCAATTCCTCCAAAAGTAATCAGTACACCTATATTATCTCTGCTCCTCACTACACATGTATGTGTAGTACGTGTGTGATCAATTATGTGTGACTCTTTGTGACCCATGGACTGTAGCCTGCCAGGTTTCTCTGTCCGTGGAATTTTTTAGGCAAGCATATTGTAGTGGGTTGCCATTTCCTTCTTCGGGGTCTCTTCCTGATTGGTCCAAGAATCAAACCTGTGTCTCCTGCATTGACAGGCATATTCTTTACTGCTGAGCCACCTGGAAAGACCTATAAATTTGGGAAGGAGGCACAGTTCATCCCAGTACACATTATATGCATGAGCTAGTTCATTTACCTATACATTGGCCATTTCCAATGGTCAGCTGTACATTAAAAAGGCTGTGAACATGTGTGGAAAATTTTTGGTGGAAATGTGTGTTTATTTCTCCCAGGTAAATTGCTGGTCACAGGATAAGAGTATTTTCTATTTTGTAAGAAAATCGGCAAATTATTGTCCAAAGTTATACAATTCCTAACAGCAATTTCTACCATTTGCTTCACATTCTCAAAGACACTTAGAACTGAGTCTTTCATTTCTAGCGATTCTAGTGGGTGTGTATCTCATTGAAGTTTTAATTTGCATTTCTCTAGTGATTACTGATAATGAGCAATTTTTAATAGGATTACTAGTCATTCATATATGTTCTTTTGCAACTTGTCTCAGAGGTTTTTCCCACTTTTTTTTTTTTTTTTTTTTTTTACTGAGTTTTTGTTTTCTATAAAGGTATAGATATTCTTGCTTACAAGTTTCAGTGGATACCTTTACTGGATGGATTAAGGATTTTCCCTGCCATAGTGAGCAGGCTAAGGAGATTATAAGAATTTTAATCCATGAAATTATTCCCAGGTTTGGGCTGCCGCAGAGCCTTCAGAGTGAAAATGGTTCCACTTTTAAAGCTGTTGTATCTCAGGGGGTGTCAAAAACTCTAGGAACAGAGTATCACTTACACTGTTCCTGGAGACCCCAAATCTCAGGAAAGGTTGAAAAAGCTTATGAATGACATTATTAAGAGGCATCTGCACAAATTAACTCAAGAGACATAAAACAACTGGCTTAAAGTTCTACCCATAGTTTTAATGAGGGCTCAAATTGCCCCCCAAAAGGAGGAACTGTATCCCTTTGAAGGTATTTATGGAATACCCTTACACACAGACATTGTTATAGACCTTGAAGCCTTGGAATTAACTAATTATGTAACTCAGCTCTCAGCTTTTCAACAGGCATTAAAAGAACTCCAGGAGGTGACTCCTGACCCAGCCTCTGATTCAAGCAAGCCACTGTTTGAGCCAGGAACTAAGGTCCTGATAAAATCACTGGGATCTGGGCGGCAATCCCTTGAGCCCCTCTAGGAAAGCCCTTATCAGGTCATTTTTTCTTCTTCCACACCTGTCAAGGTGCCAGGAATTGATTCATGAGGACATCACACTCGAGTAAGGAGGTGGCACCCAGACCAGAATTAAGTGATGTTACTTTATGTCCTTATTTTCTATGCTCTTACTATTTACTTTTCAGATGGGCCTGATAATCTATGTGAGCCTGCTTCTGCTTAATCCAAAAACCCTGAGTCTGCTGTTTGACCATCAAGACAATGCCTTCCTGTCTTGGGCTCACTCCTACGCTGTATTCCACAATCGGTCTAATTGCTGGGTCTGCAGAGCACTCCCGTCTTCATCAGTGGAAGGCTTCCCGTGTTGGGCATCTCCACCTCAGGGAAAGGACTTTCTCAACGTCTGCAAATAACTTTGAAAACATCAATCACGTGTGATGCTTCTTCTTAATTTGATGACATCTAACAATCTTAAAATGGACTGGTGCAACACTTTGCACCTTAACTATGGACATAATATGACTTTTAACTTTGCTGATTGTTTTATTTTTGCAGCTTGCTCCCAGCATCTGTAACTGTGTAGCTGGATTTGTTTTTAGCCACATGAAGGCTTTTAAGTTACAAATGCTTGCTCAAACTCCTATGACTGTCACAGCTTCCTCCAAGAAGTACTTGGGGCCCCTGAATCAGACACCCTAAAGATGAGGGTTAGGAGAATATGTTGCCTCACAAATTTAGGGACAATGCCCCTTACCAGCTCAGAAGCAGTTACAGAACAAGAACAATGCCCCTTTCCCTAGGCAATTCTCCTAGGGAGAATTCTCCTAAAAGAATGAGAGGGTAACAGGCAGGAAGGCTAGGGGACCCCAAATGGAGGAAATAGGCTGCACGTGCTAGACGTTTTTTTGATCTCCCTCTTAAGTGGCAGGGGGACAAGTGTCAGATATTTTCCTCTTCTCTATACAAAACTAAAAGGAGATTTCTTTTAAAATTCTTTGCTGCCATGATGACACCTGGTTCCACCTAACTTAACTTTTCTCAATCCTTGAGCTAACCAATGCATTTTTCTTATGGAAACGTTATTCTTAAGCTATGTTAATGAACTATATATTTACCTTAGACTCTATCTTTCTTCAAGTTAGTTCGCCTAAGACTCAGAACTGACTTGACAAATCAGTATGTTTCACTCAACAAACCAGTATGCTTTACTCATGCAAGTGTTCTCTTTTGGAAAAGGTAGTCTTTTTAATAACTGTTTTATCACCAGGTTAAGTCATGCAGTTACAAAGTAGTTAGAAATTTCTAAAAGGATATTATTGTTAAAAAAAAAAAAAGAAAAGCTCATTCTTACATAAATACTCTCTAGTACTTCATTGGGGCACTACTGTTCAAAGGCCCTGGCCAAACAACTCCCAACAAAATAGAACCCCGAGTTGCTTCCAGCCCACTAGGGACGAAGCCGTGCGCAAAGATGAGGCCTCTAAACGAGGACACCAAGCCAGGGCGAGTTGGGGCCATTGGCAATGCTGCCAGCCAGACTCCGAAGAGGGAGCCCACGTGGTTTTTTCTGGGATACTCTACTTGAATTATCGTTCAATTAGTCAATGCAACAGATCTTTAAAAGAGAACAATTGATTAACATGATAAGGAGGTCACTACATTCTTTGGACTATATATCATAATTGTGGTTAGCAAATTCCGACAGCCTTAACAAAAATAGCCTCCATCATTTGCAGGTATGAAGATAACTTAATTCTCTACTGGGCTTTTTATTTTTGCTGGATGACAGTATGCAATTGACAAGCTATAAATGATACTGTTTTATGTTATAAAAATACTAGCTTTTTTCATTTATTACGTTTATAGGCATTCACTGCTTGAGTCAAGGTTAGGCTCATTAAACGATTAAAGGCAATTTTCTTACAGCAGCATGTACTTTTTCTAAAAGAATAAAATACATAAAGAGAGACAGTTTTGTTTTTTTTTGTTGTTGTTGTTTGTAACCTATAAAATCGAGTTATTTTGCTGATGTAAAATACCAGTAACTCACTTGAGAACCATGCTGCCTCCTGAAAATGCCATATACCTGCTTCTTACATGTGTCAAAGCACCTGACAGACGTGTTCAGAGCTGAAGTGGCGAGTGACTGACTGGTCTTGGCCGAGAGGGGCTTTCCTAGGGCCACAGCTGACTGTGCTGGAAGCAGCCATGGAGGGAGGCAGCACAGGCAGACGGAGAACCCTTATTTAAAGGCAAAATGCCCAAACGACTCTCTGGAGTAGCTGATTTCTACGATCACCTATTAGCTTATATATGATCCCCTAACCTTAATTTCTTTTTCTTAAAGGGCTGATTTGGATTGACTTGCTGCGAATGGTGTCCGTTACCTATTACGTCATGAGAGAGAGATTTCTGTGGTTATATGTAAACTTGTGATAGGTCTGCAGATGAAGAGGTGAAAGGGCAGTGAGGATGTCAGCCACAGCCTGGTCTATGTGAAGGTCACACCAGCTTCATTGTACACCTTGAAGACTTTCTCGATGGCGTTGACGTAGGCGGCCGTTCTCAGGTCCAGTCCCAGGTTATACTTCATGGCTGTGCGCATGATTTGCCTGGCAGAGCGCTCCATGGCGTAAGCTAGACCAGAATGCACGATGTCTTTCTCAGAGGCACCCGATATCCTGTCTTGGAACTCTGCTGTGGGTACAATGGGAATAGTTCCACCATGTTTTCCAAATTTCCTTTCCAAACTCTCTTGAACAGACATAAGCAAGTGGTAGTTAGAATCCCTTTCATATTTGAAGGTCAAACGACCATAGCTGACGTGATTCAGATTCTTCAGCCACTCAAAGTAGGACACTGTCACTCCCCCAGCATTCAAGTAGAGGTCTGGGATAACCATGATGTTCCGCTCTAGGAAAATCTTATCAGCTTCTGGAGTTGTTGGTCCGTTGGCACCTTCAGCAATGATCTTGGCTTTCACTCTGGGCGCGTTGGACCTGGTCAGCTGCTTCTCGCTGGCGGCAGGGATCAGTATGTCACAGTCGACCTCCAAGATGCTCCCTTCATAGATCTTTGCTTTGGGGAAGCCCAGGATTGTTCCATGTTGCAATTTGAAGTCTTCCAGTTCCTTTGGGTCAATACCATCTGGATTCCATATGCTGCCATCAGACTCACCAACAGCAACACATTTAGCACCAAAACGATGTAAATATCTCATAGAGTGCAGGCCCACATTACCAAATCCCTGAACCGCAAATGTTTTATCTCCAAATCCTGGTGTCATTCCTAAAATACTCATGTAAGAAGCCTCATTGATGAAGTTTTCAATCCCATGGAAAACTCCCCGGCCAGTAGCAGAGATCCGTCCATGGATTCCACCCTGACTGATGGGCTTACCAGTAACACAGGCGTGGGCATTAATATCATAGTGCCCTATGGTGCTAGCGTAGGTGTCCGCAATCCAGGACATCTCCCGCTCGCCTGTGCTCATGTCTGGGGCGGGCACGTCAATGCCAGGACCAATAAAGCCCTTCTTTGCCAGCTCCATGGTGAACCTCCTTGTGATCTTTTCCAATTCGTTATCAGTATAGTTCTTGGGATTGATCTTAACACCAGCTTTGGCACCCCCAAATGGCACATCAACCACTGCACACTTATACGTCATCAGAGAAGCCAGAGCTTTAACTTCGTCTACACTCACATCGGTCCTGTAACGGATACCTCCCTTGCAGGGCGTGCGGTGCTGGCTGTGCTGGGCCCGGTAGCCCTAGATGACTTCCCAGGAGCCGTCGTCGCGCCGGATGGGGAAGGACAGGCTCAGCACATGGTTGCAGGGCTTGATGATCCGCAGGATGCCACGCACCCGGTTCCGCTTCTGCTCCTCGGTCTCCCGGGTCTTGAGGTCCTCCACCAGCTTGTCCTCCACGATGCTGGCACCGCGGTCAAAGAAGCCCTCCACCATCTTGAAGAAGTTGGGGTCGTCCTCGCGGTCGGCCGCCGCCTCGCTGTAGTGTCGCCGAGCGGGAGGCACGGGTCCTGGCTGCGGGGCGGCGACGGCTGCAGCAGCCTGCCCGCGGGCCCGGCCCAGCAGCACGGCCGAGTCGGCAGCCGCGGAGCCCAGGGCGGCGGGCCCGACGCGGGACAGCAGCAGCGCTTCACCCAGGCACCGGTACATGGCGGCGGGACGGAGGCCACGGAGGAGAGGCGCGCTCACAGGCCCGGAGACGGATGGAGGGAGTGCAAGTGTTCTCTTAAGCTATGTTAATCAGACTATGTGTTTGCTTGGAAACCTGACTTTCTTCAAGATTCATGTCAATTGTTTTATCTCCTGGAATGATTCACCTTGTGTCAATGTTATCTCAAAATGCATGTTGTGCGTGAGGGGCCTGGTGCCACTCTCTGAGTTTTGAGACATTTCCTTTCTCTTATTATCAGCCTGCTAGTAAGTACATAACTTCCTGCTAAAGACTAGCAAGGGGGCACTGTTTCTGCCCCTTTGTGATGTCTCTGTCAGAAGCTTTCTCTATCTCTTTTATACTTTTAAAAAAGCTTTATTACACAAAAGTTCTGAGTGACCAAGCCTCATCACTGGCCCTGGATTGAACTCCTCTCCTCCAGAGGTCAAGAATCTTGGCATCTTTCATGGCTCAGCAACAACCTTTCAGGTTTTTCTCACTTTTTTTTTTTAATGAGTTTTTGTTTTCTTATTGCTGAGTTGTAAAATTTTTATTTTTATTATATACTCTGGAAATAAGATCTTTGTCAGTTACACATATTGAAAGTATTTTCTTACAGTCTGCAATTTGATTTTTCACTTTTAAAATTGTTTCCCAAAAGGCAAGTGTTTCAAATGGTTTCAATTTATCAATTTTCCTTCTTCCATGATTGATGTGTTTTATGCCATGTCTAATGACCCTCTATCTGAAAGTCAGCAAGGTGACCATATTATCTTCTAGAAACTTTATAATGTTAACTTTTACATTTAGGTCTATAATGCATGTTGAGTTCATTTTTTCTAAATGGTATGAGATAAGGGTCAGTGTTTTATCTATACATACTCAGTTTTCCCAAAACTACTTGTTGGAAAGATAACCATTGCACATTGAATTATCTTGGTACTTTACTCAAAAAGTCAATTTATTATATAGATAGCTCTATAGTGAGCTCTGAAATTTGGTAATGTAAATCTTACAACTTTGTTCTGTTTCTAAATTGTTTTGATATCACAGGTCTGCTGCTTTTACATACATGGCCCAGAATCAGTTTAAAAATTTCTGCCTATGCCCAAATCTGGTATTTTTAGTGAGATTATTTTGAAGAACAGACATCTTAATACTGAATCTTCAAATTATGAATACCAAATATCTTACCATTAATTCATGACTTTTAAATTTTTTCTCTACAATGCTTATAGTTCTCAGTGTCTAGGTCTTGCATATGTTTTGTTAAATTTATCCTTACATAATTCATATTTTCTGAAATATAATAAGATTGGTATTATTTATTTCTAAAAGACTTTACAGAATTTGGCAATGGAAATATTTGGGCCTGAAGTTTTCTTTGTGGAAAATGGTTTCTTATGAATTTAGTTTCTTACAATTCAGTAACACAATTCACATTTTTTGTGTGACATGCAACTTTCCTTTTTTTTTTTTCTTTTTCCATTTTTGAGTTCCCATTACTCAAAAATGACTCTTTTTCTCTGGTTTTATCATTTTACTTCAGGCAAAGATATTTAAGAGTTCTGGCTACATTATAAGATTTAACTTACTAATGTCCTAAGTTGAAAAGGACAAGGCCTGATAAATTTTCCTATATGGATGTTAAACTAAATGCCCTTAATCTCTATGACCAGCATCTGACTTACCTTCCCACTCATCCTGGGAGCATCAGCAGCATCAGTTTGTACACTTATTTATCTGGATTTTGATTCCCTCTTTATTTATAGCACATGCTGTTTTGAGTTTTTCTTCTATTGCAAGAGAAGCTCTAAAAATTTCTCTCACATTTTACTCAGCATGCTTTTTAAATGAAGGGTTTCCAAGCATTTTAGCTTAATTTATTACGATATTGGGATTGAAAGTCCAGACAGAATAGTAACAAAAGCCTTTTCAGAAGCCATGAAAAAAGCATATGGATTTTCTCTTTTTATATGATAATGTACTATTTTATATAAAAACATTTCTTAATTTTGAGACATCTTTGAAGTACTGATACAAACCTGATCATAATTTATAACTTTTTTAGAAATTTGCTTCAGTTTGCAAATATATTATTGGTTCATATAGTTATATAGGATAGGCCTATATTTTCCTGTCTTCACATACTATTCTCTCTACAGGGTTATCCAATTCTCTCTAAAGGGTTATGGTGAATTCAGAATTCTAATTTTTTTTACATAATATTTCTAATAGAATTATAGATTGCACAGATGTTTTAGAAAGTAATGTGGCAATAAGAATCAATGAAATTTAAATTAAAATATGCTTTAATTCAATAAATACATAAGAAATAGAATTAATGGAAATTAGCAAGTGAATGAAAAGCATTTGAGTATATGCATCTTTATTAAAGCACTAATACAAGCAAAAAAAAAAACACCTAAATGTTCAATAAATAAATCAATAAATACATTATAGTCTATTCTTAAGATCTGTTATTATATGGTTTTAAAAAAGTCACATTTCCAATGATTATTCAAGGACAAAGGAAGGCATATGATACATATTATCTGAAGCATCAGGGTATAAACTGTAGATGCTTTTATCTATAACCATATATCAGCTTGGTCATTCTGTCATTTTAGTGGAAAAAGAAATTTATTATCAATCCCTTTCACATGTGTGGAAATACAAAGTTCTCCTCGTGATTACAGGAAAATAGTAGGGACTACATTTATGATTCTAAAACTTTTATCCTACTTATGTCTAAATTATATTTGTACGTCATCTCCCATGGCTATTTTCCTCCATTTGCTACACACACATACAAGGAATAAAGCATATAAAAATTTATCATTAGAATTTTGAGATTTTAATTTTTTTAAAATTTATTTTTATTTCTTCATTAGCTTTTTTCAACATTTTATGACATTTTAATATGTACAATAGTAAATTAATAACAAAGAAATACTGATAGAAAATATGAAGAAAATAATACAATCGAAAATATTTAGTGTTTGATAATTTTATTCATAGTAACTCATGAATCTAATTCATAATTCACAGGCTCTACCAGGCAAATCAATCAGAAAATTAATGAACATAGTAAATTTACCATTCAGGTATGACCTAAAACAAATCCCTTATGACTATTCAGTGGGAGTAACAAATAGATTCAAGGGATTAGATCTGATAGAGTGCCTGAAGAACTAAGCACAGAGGTTAGTAACATTGTACAGGAGAACATGATCAACACCATCCCTAAGAAGAAGAACTGAACATGAAACAATAGACAGGTTCCAAATTGGGAAAGGAGTACATCAAGACTGTATATTGTCACTCTGCTTATTTAACTTATATGCAGAGTACATCATGAGAAACACTGGGCTGGAAGAAGTGCAAGCTGGAATCAAGATTGCTGGGAGAAATATCAATAACATCACATATGCAGATGACACCACCCTTATGGCAGAAAGTGAAGAACTAAAGAGCTTCTTGATGAAAGTGAAAGAGAAGAGTGAAAAAGCTGCCTTAAAACTCAACATTCAGAAAAATAAGATCATGGGGTTTGGCCCCATCACTTCATGGCAAATAGATGGGGAAGCAATGGAAACAGTGACAGACTTTATTTTTGGGGGGTCCAAAATCACTGCAGATGGTGACTGTAACCATGAAATTAAGAGACACTTGCTCATTGGAAGGAAAGTTATGATCAACCTAGACAGCATATTAAAAAGCAGAGATATTACTTTACCAACAAAGGTACATCTAGTCAAAGCTATGGTTTTTCCACTAGTCATGTATGGATGTGAGAGTTGGACTATAAATAAAGCTGATTGCTGATGAATTGATGCTTTTGAACTGTGGTGTTGAAGACTCTTCTGAGTCCCTTGGGCTGCATGGAGATCCAACCAGTCCATTCTAAAGGAAATCAGTCCTGAATATTCATTGGAAGGACTGATGCTGAAGCTGAAACTCCGATACTTTGGTGACCTGATGTGAAGAACTGGCTCATTTGAAAAGACCCTGATGATGGGAAAGATTGAAGGCAGGAGGAGACCGGGATGACAGAGGATGAGATGGTTGGATGGCATCACTAACACAATGGGCATGATTTTGGGTAAGCTCTGGGAGTTGGTGATGGACAGGGAGGCCTGGCATGCTGCAGTCCATGGGGCCACAAAGAGTCAGACATGACTGAGCAACTGAACTGAAGGGAAGAAGAAGAAATGCAAAAAGGCAAAATGGTTTTCCAAGGAGCCCTTACAAATATCAGAGAAAAGAAGAGACGTAAAAGGCTGTGGAGAAAAGGAAAGATATACCCATCTGAATGCAGAGTTGAAAGAATAGCAAGAAGAGATAAGAAAGCCTTCCTCAGCAATCAATGCAAAGAAATTGAGGAAAACAACAGAAGTGAAAAGACTAGATCCAAGGAAACATTTCATGCAAAAATGGGCTCGATAAAGGACAGAAATGGTATGGACCTAACAGAAGCAGAAGAGATTAAGAAGAGGTGGCAAGAATACACAGAAGAACTATGCGAAAAAGATTTTCATGACCCAGATAACCATGATGGTGTGATCATTCCCCTAGAACCAGACATTCTGGAGTGTGAAGTCAAGCAGGCCTTAGGAAGCATCATGATGAACAAAGCTAGTGGAGGTGATGGAATTTCAGTTGAGCTATTTAAAATCATAAAAGTTGAATCTGTGGAAGTGCTGCAGTCAATATGTCAGCAAATTTTCAAAAGTCAGCAGTGGCCACAAGATTAGAAAAGGTCAGTTTTCATTCCAATCCCAAATAAAGGCAATGCCAAAGAATCTTCAAACTACCGTACAATTGCACTCATCTCACACGCTAGCAAAGTAATGCACAAAATTCTCCTAGTGAGGCTTCAACAGTACGTGAATTGAGAACTTCCAGATGTTCAGGACTTAGAAAAGGCAGAGGAACCAGAAATCAAATTGCCAACATCTGTTGGGCCGTCAAAAAAGCAAGAGAATTCCAGAGTAACATCTACTTCTGCTTCAAAAGACTGATTGTGTGCATCACAACAAACTGTAAAAAATTCCTCAAGAGATGATGATACCAGATCACACTACCTGCCTCCTGAGAAATCTGTATGTAGGTCAAGAAGCAACAGTTAGTAACTGGACATGGAACAACAGACTGGTTCCAAATTGAGAAAGGAATACATAAAGACTTTATATTGTCACTCTGCTTATTTAACTTATATGCAGAGTACATTATATGGAATGCCAGACTGGATGAAGCACAAGCTGGAATCAAGATTGCTGTAGGAAATATCAATAATCTCAGATATGGGTAGATGGCACCATCCTTATGCAGAAAGTGAAGAACTAAAGGGACTCTTGATGAAAGAGAAAGAGGAGAATGAAAAAGCTGGCTTAAAACTCAACATACAGAAAACAAAGATTATGGCATCTGGTCCTATCACTTCATGGCAACTAGATGTGGAAACAATGACAGACTTTATTTTGGGGGGCTCCAAAGTCACTGAAGATGGTAACTGCAGCCATGAAATTAAAAGACATTTGTTCCTTGGAAGAAAAGCTCTGACCAAACTAGACAGCATATTAAAAAGCAGAGACATTACTTTGCCAGTAAAGGTCCATGTAGTCAAGGCTATGGCTTTTCCAGTAATCATGTATGGATGTTAGAGTTGGACTACAAAGAAAGCTGAAGGTCAAAGAATTGATTCTTTGAACTGTGGTATTGCAAAAGACTCTTGAGTGTCCCTTGGACTGCAAGGAGATCAAACCAGTCAATTCTATAGGAAATCAGACCTGAATAATCATTGGAAGGACTGATGCTGAAGCTGAAACTCCAAAACTTTGGTGACCTGACATGAAGAACTGACTCATTTGAAAAGACCCTGATGCTGGGAAAGATTGAAGGCAGGAGGAGAAGGGGATAACAGAGGATGAGATGACTAGATGGCATCATCAATGCAATAGATATGAGTTTAAGCAAGCTCTGGGAGTTTGTGATCAATAGGGAAGCCTGGCGTGCTCCAGTCCATGGGGTCACAAAGAGTCAGGCATGACTGAGCGACTGAACTGAAAGAACTGAAACTTTAATCATGCCTTACCAGTTAGCGAGATAAGGGCTCTGCAATTACACATATACTCAAAATCATCACATTTGGACAAGCTCAAAAAGTGAGGATAAGCACATGTACTTATACATTCTCACACATACCTTTCATTAATTAATTGGGTATGAATGGCTAGTATGTGCACAATTCATATATTTGCCATGATTAATAATGGAAACACATACATATCACACATGTGAAGGCTGCCTGATAAATCTGACTACAGTACATAGTTATTGAATATTCTAAAGGGAATTTCTTCTGCATTTCAGAATAGCTTAATCAGAGATATCAAATTTGATTGTGCATCAATAGTTTTACTTTTAAATTTGACACAGAGTGGGAGCCTCCTAACTTTTCCACATATTAATAGATGCAAGGAACAGTATCTAGAATTACATATGCTGCATGAACAGTATGAAAAGGCAAAATGATAGGATACTGAAAGAGGAACTTCCTAGGTCGGTAAGTGCACAATATGCTACTGGAGATCAGTGTAGAAATAACTCCAGAAAGAATGAAGGGATGGAGCCAAAGCAAAAACAATACCCAGCTGTGGATGTGACTGGTGATAGAAGCAAGATCCGATGCTGCAAAGAGCAATATAGTATAGGAACCTGGAATGTTAGGTCTATGAATCAAGGCAAATTGGAAGTGGTCAAACAAGAGATGGCAAGGGTGAACACTGACATTCTAGGAATCAGCAAACTAAAATGGACTGGAATGGGTGAATTTAACTCACATGACCATTATATCTACTACGACGGGCAGGAATCCCTCAGAAGAAATGAGTACCCTTCATGGTCAACAAGAGTCTGACATGCAGTACTTGGATGCAATCTCAAAACGACAGAATGATCTCTGTTCATCTCCAAGGCAAACCATTCAATATCACAGTTATCCAAGTCTATGCCCCAATCAGTAATGCTGAAGAAACTGAAGTTGAACGGTTTTATGAAGACGTACAAGACCTTTTAGAACTAACACCTAAAAAAGATGTCCTTTTCATTATAGGGGACTGGAATGCAAAAGGTGGAAGTCAAGAAACACCTGGAGTAACAGGCAAATTTGGCTTTGGAATGCAGAATGAAGCAGGGCAAAGAAAAATACAGTTTTGCCAAGAGAACGCCATGGTCATAGCAAACATCCTCTTCCAACAACACAAGAGAAGACTCTACACATGAACATCACCAGATGGTCAACACCGAAATCAGATTGATTATATTCTTTGCATCCAAAGATGGAGAAGCTCTATACAGTCAACAAAAACAAGACCAGGAGCTGACTGTGGCTAAGATCCTGAACTCATTATTAACAAATTCAGACTCATATTGAAGAAAATAGGGAAGCCACGAGACCATTCATGTATGATCTAAATCAAATCCCTTATGATTATACAGTGGAAGTGAGAAATAGATTTAAGGACCTAGATCTGATAGATAAGAGTGCCTGACGAACTATGGAATGAGGTTCGTGACATTGTACAGGAGACAGGGATCAAGACCATCCCCATGGAAAAGAAATGCAAAAAAGCAAAATGGCTTTCTGGGGAGGCCTTACAAATAGCTGTGAAAGAAGAGAGGTAAAAAGCAAAGGAGAAAAGGAAAGATATAAGCATCTGAATGCAGAGTTCCAAAGAATAGCAAGAAGAGATAAGAAAGCCTTCTTCAGCGATCAATGCAAAGAAATAGAGGAAAACAAGACTAGGAAAGACTAGAAATTTCTTTAAGAAAATTAGAGATACCAAGGGAACATTTCATGCAAAGATGGGCTCAATAAAGGACAGAAATTGTATGAACCTAACAGAAGTAGAAGATATTAAGAAGAGGTGGCAAGAATACACAGAAGAACTGTACAAAAAAGATCTTCACGACCCAGATAATCATGATGATGTGATCAGTAATCTAGAGCAAGACATCTTGGAATGTGAAGTCAAGTGGGCCTTAGAAAGCATCACTACGAACAAAGCTAGTGGAGGTGATGGAATTCCAGTGGAGCTATTTCAAATCCTGAAAGATGATACTGTGAAAGTGTTGCACTCAATATGCCAGGAAATTTGGAAAACTCATCAGTGGCCACAGGACTGGAAGAGGTCAGTTTTCATTCCAATCCCAAAGAAAGGCAATGCCAAAGAATGCTCAAACTACCGCACAATTGCACTCACCTCACATGCTAGTAAAGTAATGCTCAAGATTCTCCAAGGCAGGCTTCAGCAATACGTGAACCATGAACTCCCTGATGTTCAAGATGGTTTTAGAAAAGGCAGAGAAACCAGAGATCAAATTGCCAACATCTGCTGGATCTTTGAAAAAGCAAGAGAGTTCCAAAAAAACATATATTTCTGCTTTACTGACTATGCCAAAGCCTTTGACTGTGTGGATCACAATAAACTGCAGAAATTTCTGAGAGAGATGAGAATACCAGACCACCTAAACTGCCTCTTGAGAAATCTATATGCAGGTCAAGAAGCAACAGTTAGAACTGGACATGGAACAACTGACTGGTTCCAAATAGGAAAAGGAGTACGTCAAGGCTGTATATTGTCACCCTGCTTATGTAACTTCTATGCAGAGTACATCATGAGAGACGCTGGACTGGAAGAAACACAAGCTGGAATCAAGATTGCCGGGAGAAATATCAATAACCTCAGATATGCAGATGACACCACCCTTATGGCAGAAAGTGAAGAGGAACTAAAAAGCCTCTTGATGAAATTGAAAGAGAAGAGTGAAAAAGTTGGCTTAAAGCTCAACATTCAGAAAACGAAGATCATGGCATCTGGTCCCATCACTTCATGGGAAATAGATGGGGGGACAGTGGAAACAGTTGCTGACTTTATTTTGTTGGGTTCCAAAATCACTACAGATGGTGACTGCAGCCATGAAATTAAAAAATGCTTACTCCTTGGAATAAAAGTTATGACTAACCTAGATAGTATATTTAAATGCAGAGACATTACTTTGCCGACTAAGGTTCATCTGGTCAAGGCTATGGTTTCTCCTGTGGTCATGTATGGATGTGAGAGTTGGACTGTGAAGAAGGCTGAACGCTGAAGAATTGATGATTTTGAACTGTGGTGTTGGAGAAGACTCTCAAGAGTGCCTTGAACTGCAAGGAGATCCAACCAGTCCATTCTGAAGGAGATCAACCCTGGGATTTCTTTGGAAGGAATGATGCTAAAATTGAAGCTCCAGTACTTTGGCCACCTCATGCGAAGAGTTGACTCATTGGAAAAGACTCTGATTCTGGGAGGGATTGAGGGCAGGAGAAGGGGATGACCGAGGATGAGATGGCTGAATGGCATCACGGACTCCATGTACGTGAGTCTGAATGAACTCCGGGAGATGGTGATGGACAGGGAGGCCTGACGTGCTGCGGTTCATGGGATCGCAAAGAGTCGGACACGACTGAGCAACTGAACTGAACTGAACTGTGAACAAGAAAACTGCAGACTCTTTTCAGTTACTGAAAAGCTAAAATATTCTCTGGGAATTATACCACCAAAATTATTTTCTTTAATAAGACAACTTGAAAACCATAGTATAGTAGCAATATATAGTACAACTACTTTACATCTCAAAATTCAAAAATAAGGAAATGAGTTATTAAGTGGTGTCATTTTGAAGGCAAGTACTTCTACAGGTCTGCGTATACTTAAATTTTGCAAAGTAGAAGTGACATATTATACTTTTTTTCATGGAGAGAGAGACAGAATAGGCAAAGTTGACTCTCAAGAATAATTCAGATTCATTTAACTCTCTCAGGTCAGAAAGACTTTTGCATTCTGCTGCCATCAGATATTGAAAACATAAATTATGACATTAAAATTCCATCAGTTTGATATGATATATTTGTGCAATGAAAAGCAAGGTAAGGAAATATATGAAATAATTGTTTGCTATTACTGACTACATACTATATGGTTTGCAGTGTGCTTTATGTCCCTTGTCTCATTTAATTTCACAAAACCCATATAATTAAGATACTTTAAGTTTATAGTAAAGAAATAAAGGCTCATGAAGTTTCAATGGGGACTTTTTCAAGACCATAGAGCTAAAACTGACAGAGTCTGAACCTCAATATATCTGACTCAAAAGTTGTTCCTGCTATGGGAGTCTGCTTCTGATTTCATATGATATCAGAGAATTATCTTTGTCACCATTTTGTTCCTAAACATAAAAGGGGATATAAATGGAACTGATACCCAATATCCTAAAACACACTACACACAAACACACACACAAATTATTGTTTTTCACTCTTCACCTTCCTTTCTCTCAACCTTGTCTCTTTGAAAGTGAGACAGTAGACAAATGATAGACAAGAAGTATGGGGCTGGGGGAGAGGGAAGGAAGAAAGAAAGAAAGAAGACCAGAAAGAGACAAAGACAGAAAGAAATAGACATACTATGAGAAAGAGGCTAGGTTAGATTAGAGTCAGCTTCTTCCTTCCATCTGTGCTAATGTCTCCTCCACAGTATTCTTGTTTCATAGGTATTCAGCACTGGAAGGGACAATTCTCCTGACTTCATGCAGCAGCCGATACCAATGCTGTGCACTATCAGAAAGTTCTTCCTTATAGTGAGTAAAAATTATTTGCTGTAACTTTCACCTCTTAATCCTAGTTATGCCTCTGGGCCTACAGGAAAAGTCTACTCCCTCTTCCATATGACAACTCTTCAAATATTTCAAGACAACTAACATGTCTCCCCTCAGTCTTCTAGTCCCCAGGCTAAACACCCACGGAAGATTATGCTGTAGCATTAATATCTCCACCTTGCATTTTCTACACTTCCACATGTCTTCTCCTTTGTTTCTTCCCCTAACAATGAGAAACTATGTCATTTCTTAACCAAATTACATAATCCCAGTCACCTCCTACTTTACTCCCCCACACAGTTTCTTTACAGAGCTTTCAGATAGTGAAGCATTATAGGATTTAGGGGAAACAAATCATTCAGGAATCATTTTTAAACCAGTAATTTCTTTTTTTCTTTTTTCAATCCTAAAGGTCATAGAGATTGAAAAGGCAAGCTATTCTAGGATTCATCATCATTCATCGTTGGACTTAAAACCCACAGTAGCAAAAACTAAACACATGTAAAACAATTGATTCTTAAAAATTAAAATAAATTCACAAATGTACAGGAACAGATACAGTAACAGGAATGAGGGATGTTATCACAAGAACATTCCAGAAGAAGAGGTGTGTTTGAATTTCAGATCTGCCATTTTCTATGTTGTGTGTTCTTCTACAATTTCTAAGTACTATGAGTCACAGTTTGCTCAAAAAGGAAAAAAAAATAATTCTTAATTCATGTTGTTTGTGTATAAAGATGAGAAAGAATCTATGCAAAGCAGAATAAAACAGGTTAACTTTATTTGAAAGTATACAAATGATCAAATGCATTCATGTATTGCAAATAAGCAAATGAGTGACCTACATCACCTTAAAAGTTTAAGTTCAATATAAAGGCTATTCAACATGGGAAGAACTTTTATCATGTCAGAATGACAAACTTTCAGGATGCCTCAATCAAAGGCATTTATTTAATTCAACATATTGAATTTAATCCACAAATTACCACTATTCTCAACCAAAACCTGACTAAAATGACAGTAAAATATTTTAAGTCATAAATCTATAAGGTCAAAGGAAAGAGAAGAAACAACAGATTGCAAGAAGTGCAACACAATTTTACAATGTGCAAAGCAGATGAACAAGTGGAAAATGGCTTAGTAATCCAAAGAAATTTAAGTATCTACAAGGGAAAAGGTCAATAAACAAACCAATCTGCTCCATAGTACCCTAGAAAGAATCATGAACTGCATGCATTAGTTGTTAGATCATTTTTCTGCATTAAAATTTACTTGGCTAAATATCCAAGTTGATCACTTACAAGTTTTACTTTCCAGAAAAGAGTAGAATATAATTCAGCCATATTTTCTATCACTTTATAAATCAGATTACCTCTTTTCACATTTTCAGGCAGAATGATCCTCATTTGAGACATAATATATATAAAAAGAAAATATTCATTTAACACAGAAGATGGGATTAGTGAAGACACTGAGTGAAAAATATAAAACTTACATAACATAAATAGCAAAACTGCATAAGTCCTTCCTTGTCAGTAAACACATTAAATATAAATGGATTAAATTACACAATTAAAAGTTAGAGACTAAAAGAATGTGTAGAAAGCTAACAGCAAACATGATCCAACTACAAGGAAATCGCTTCACATCCAAAGACAGAAATAGGTTAAATGTAAAAGGATGAAAACAATATATTCCATGAAACAACCAAAAAGAGCTTAAGTGGCTATACTAAAATATGATAATAATAATAACAATAAAGGGAAGATCATTAAAAATAATAAAAGGGTCAGTCACGCTATCAAGGCATAACAATTATAAATATATAGGTACCTAACAGCAAAGCACCAACTTATTTGAAGCAAATACTGACAGAATTCTAGGGATGAATAGATATTTGAACACTAATAGTTGGCTATATCAGTATCCTACTTAAAATTGCAGCTATGAACACCTATAATAAAAAAAAAGATGTCAAATCAGAAACCTAACATCTCACCTTAAAAAACTAGAAAAAGCTGAAACTAAACCCTAATCACTAGAAGAAGTAAACAATAAAACAAAAGGTAGAGATAAATCAAATAATGAATAATAGAGTAAATCAAGACAACACGGTTGGTCCTTTGAAAAGATCAAAGTTGACAAATATTTAGGTGAACTTACCATAAAAGAAGGAAGATGAAAAGCAGTAAAATCAGAAATAAAAAATGGAGATGTTACCATCAAACTTAGAGAAATACAAATAATTCTAAGACACTACTAGAATCTGCCTGCAATGTGGGAGACCTGGGTTTGATCCCTGGTTTGGGAAGATCCCCTGGAGGAGGGCATGACAACACACTCCAGTATTCTTGCCTGGAGAATCCCCATGGATAGATGAGCCTGGTGGGCTACAGTCCACAGGGTTACAAAGAATTGGACACAACTGAGCAACTAAGCACACAGTACTAAAAATGAATTAGATAACCCAGATAAAATAGACAAGTTACTAAAAACAGAAAATAACTATCAAAATCGACTAAAGACGAAATAGAAATATGAAGTCATGTAATAAGTAATGGGCTTCCCTCATAGCTCAATTGGTAAAGAATCAGCCTGCAATGCAGAAGACTCAGGTTTGACTCCTGGGTCAGGAAGATCCCCTGGAGAAGGAAATGGCAATCCACTCCAGTATTCTTGCCTGGAAAATCCCATGGAGAGAGGAGCCTGGCAGGCTACAGTCCATGGGGGTCACAAGAGTCAGACATGATTTAGTGACTCAACCACCATAGCAAGTAAAGAGACTGAATCAGTAATAGAAAACTTCCCTACAAAGGAAAGTGTTGCACCAGATGGTCTTACTGGTAGTCTACCAAATATTTAAAGAAGAATTAAACCCAAACCTTATAAATTCTTACAAAAAAAAAAAGAGAGAGAGAAAGAAACACTTGTTAACTCATTCTATGAGGGCAGTATTACTATGTTAACAAAACAAGAAAAAGACATGAGAAAAGAAAACTATAAGCAATACCCTAATGTACATAAATATAAATATTAATAACAAAATACTAGCAAATTGGATACAGCAACCTATCAGTATTTAAGGACTTCAAATTAAACCAATACAATATTGTAAAGTAATTAGCCTTCAATTAAAATAAATATTTATATTAAAAATAATTTATCAAATTCAAATTGATAAATTTCCACCATGACCAGGAAATTAAATCCAGGAACACATGGGTAATGCAACACAAACAGTTGTTCAAGGTAGATTATCAGCTCCTTAATGCCAAATTCAGACACGATTTGAAGAAAGTAGGGAAAACCACTAGAACATTCAGGTATGACCTAAATAAAATCTCTTATGATTATACAGTGGAAGTGACAAATAGATTCAAGGGATTAGATATGATAGATAGAGTGCCTGAAGAACTACGGACTGAGGTACGTGGCATTGTATAGAAGGCAGTCATCAAGATCAACTCCAAGAAAAAGAAATGCAGAAAGGCAAAATGGTTGCCTGAAGAGTCATACAAATAACTGCGAAGAGAAAGAAAGAAGAGAAGCTAAAGGCAAAGGAGAAAAGAAAAGTTATACCCATTTGAATGCAGAGTTCCAAAGAATAGCAAGGAGAGATATTAAAGCTTTTCTCGGTGATCAATGCAAACAAATGGAGGAAAACAGTAGAATGGGAAAGATAAGAAATTTCTTGAAGAAAATTAGAGATACCAAGGGAACATTTCATGCAAAGATGGACACAATAAAGGACAGAAATAGTATGGACCTAACAGAAGCAGAAGATACTAAGAGGTGGCAAGAATACACAGAAGAACTGTACAAAAAAGATCTTCATGACCCAGATAATTACAATAGTGTGATCACTCACCTAGAGCCAGACATCCTAGAATGTGAAGTCAAGTGGGCCTTAGGAAGCACCACTATGAACAAAGCTAGCAGAGGTGGTGGAATTCCAGCTGAGCTATTTCACATCCTAAAAGATGATTCTGTGAACGTGCTGTACTCAATATGCCAGCAAATTTGGAAAACTCAACAGTGGCTGCAGAACTACAAAAGGTCAGTTTTCATTCTAATCTCAAAGATACACAATACCAAAGAATGTTCAAGAATGTTCAAACTACTGCACAATTGCACTCATCTCATATGCTAGCCAGAGAAGGCAATGGCATCCCAGTCCAGTACTCTTGCCTGGAAAATCCCATGGACGGAGGAGCCTGGTAGGCTACAGTCCATGGGGTCGCTAAGAGTCAGACACGACTGAGTGACTTCACTTTCATTTTTCACTTTCATGCATTGGAGAAGGAAATGGCAACCCACTCCAGTGTTCTTGCCTGGAGAATCCCAGGGACCCGGGAGCCTGGTGGGCTGACGTTTATGGGGTTGCACAGAGTCAGACACGACTGAAGCGACTTAGCAGCAGCAGCAGCATATGCTAGCAAAGTAATGCACAAAATTCTCCAAGCGAGTTTTCAAAAGTACATGAACTGACAACTTTCAGATGTTCAAGGTGGAATTAGAAAAGGCAGGGGAACCAGAGATCAAATTGCCAACATCTGTTGGATCATCAAAAAAGCAAAAGAGTTCCAGAAAAAAAAACATCTACTTCTGCTTTATTGACTATGCCAAAGCCTTTGACCTGAGGATCACAAAAAAACTGGACAGTTCTTAAAGAGATGGGAATACCAGACCAACCTTATCTGTCTCCTGAGAAATCTGTATGCAGGTCAAGAAGCAACAGTTAGAACTGGACATGGAAAAACAGACTGGTTCCAAATTGGGAAAGGAGTATGTCAAGGCTATACTCTGTCACTCTGCTTATTTAACTTTTATGTGGAGTACATCATGAGAAATGTACTGGATGGATGGATGGATGTGCTGGACTGGATGAAGCACAAGCTGGAATTAAGATTGCTGGGAGAAATACCAATAACCTCACATATGCAGATGACACCACCCTTATGGCGGAAAGAAAAGAACTAAAAAGTCTCTTGATGAAAATAAAAGAGGAGAGTGAAAAAGTTGGCTTAAAATTCAACATTCGTAAAACTAAGATCATGGCATCTGGTCCCATCACTTCATGGCAAAGAGATGGGGAAGCAATGGAAACAGTGACAGACTTTATTTTGAGGGGCTCCAAAATCACAGCAGATGGTGACTGCAGCCATGAAATTAAAAGACACTTGCTTCTTGGAAGAAAAGTTATGACCAACTTAGACAACATATTAAAAAGCAGAGACATTACTTTGCCAACAAGGTCTAACTAGTCAAAGTTATGGTTTTTCCAGTATCATATATTGATGTGAGAGTTGGAGTATAAAGAAAGCAGAGTGTTGAAGAATCGATGCTTTTGAACTGTGGTGTTGGAGAAGACTCTTGAGAGTTTCTTGGATAGAAATGAGATCCAACCAGTCCATCCTAAAGGAAATTAGTCCTGAATATTCATTGGAAGGACTGATGCTGAAGCTGAAATACCAATACTTTGACCACCTGATGCAAAGAACTGACTCCTTGGAAAAGACCCTGATGCTGGGAAAGATTGAAGGCAGGAGGAGAAAGGGATGACAAAGGACGAGATGGTTGGATGGCATCATTGATGCAATGACATGAGTTTGAGTAAGGTCTGCGAGTTGTTGATGGAAAGGGAAGCCTGGCATACTCCAGTCCATGGGGTCGCAAAGAGTTGGACACGACTGAGCAACTGAACTGAACTGAACACCTTACATTAATAGAATGAAAAAAAGTGAGTTTTCATGATATAAATTGATGCATTAAAAGCACCTGAAAAAACCTAACACTAATGATTAAAACTACTCAACAACCTCAAAATATAAGGGAACTCACTCCTCCTGACAAGAGGAATCTATGATAAATCAACAGCTGAAATCCTATTTAATGGTGATCTGGAGTAAGACAAGGATTCCCACTATGGCCACTTCTATTCAACATTGCACTGGAAGTTTCAGCCAGAGCAATTATGTAACAAAAGTTGGAAATAAAGCAGTAAAAGTGTATTTTTTGGATGACATGATTTTATATATAGAAAATTCTATAGAATAAAAAACTATTATAACTAAAAAAACAAACAAACAAACAAAAACTCAGCAAAGTTACAAGATACAAGACCAACAGGAAAATAATCAGCCCCCTTTATCTGAAAGTGATGAACAATCCTAAGACGTTAATTAAAAAACAATTCTAACCAGTTATAAGACAAAATGTTTATATTTATTTGTTAATTATATCTCAATAAAGCTGAAATTAAAACAAAAATATTTACGAATAACTTTTATTAAGTAGGTTTAAGATTTGTACTCTGAAAATGATAGAACATTATAGAAAGTCATTAGAAAGATATACATACTAAAAACTTGCATACAAACTAAAAAGACATACTGTATTTCGTCAAACTAAAAGGCTTCTGTACAGCAAGGAAGACCATAAATGAAATTTAAAGGTGACTCATAGAATGAGAGAAAATATTTGCAAACAATCTATTTAATTATCTCTATTTACAATAGTTAAATCTAGAAAGAATCCAAATGTCCATCAACTAATGCACATTTAAAGTACAGCATTATCCATATGATAGAATATTATTCAGACTCTAAGGAAAGAACTAGTGATATATGTTACAACATGAATGTTTAAGACATTACGCCAGGTGAAAGAAAGAATTGAGACATAAAATTTAGACATAAAAAGTCATATTTTATGACCCTATTAACATGGAATAGTCACAATATGTAAATCTATAGAAATAGAAAGTAGATTGGTGGTTTCCAGGGGCTAGGGAGAGAGAGCGAATGGGAAGTGACAGCTTAATGGGTATAGTGCTACATTTAGGGTAGTGAGAATGTTCTAGATTTAGACAGTAGTGATGGCTACACAATAATTTGAATAGATCAAAAGTCACTGAATTGTACACATTTTGTATGTGTGTTTATTGACATATATTTGATATACAATATTGTACCAGTTTCATGTGTACAACACAGTGATTCAACAACTCCAAAGGCATGGGCAACGAAAGCAAAAATAAATGGGACTACATCAAATTAAATCGTTTCTGCACAGCAAAGGAAACCATAAATAAAACAAAATGTCAATCTACTGAATGGGGAAAAAAATTTACAAATGATATATCCAATAAGGGAATAATATTCAAAACACAGAAAGAACTCATACAACTCAATGGCCAAAAGAAGCCCACCTATCTGATTTTTTAATGCAAACTTTAAAATGGTTAAAATAGTGAATTTTGAATTTTACATCAATAAAAAAGTACATACATAATGAAGAATTTGTATCCAGAAGAATAAAGGACTCTTACAACTCAAGAACAAGATGTACCAACATTCAAATAAATAAAGGGTAATGTACTTCAACACAAATTTCAGGAAAGAAGATATTCAGAAGGTTAAATAGTCAAATTTAATGAAAAGATTATTAGGTACTGGGTAAACACAACTTAAAACCGTAGTGTTGCCCCTGTATACCAACTAGAACTGCTACAAAAACAAAAACAAAAAACCTGATAACCCTAAATGTGGGTGATGTTATGGAACACCTGAAACTCACATACATTGCTAGTGGAAATGCAAGATGATAGTGCCACTCTGGAAATCAGTGTGTGTTCTTCATAAAATGTTAAGCAGATACTACCACCTGATCTAGCAATCACATTCTGAGCTATTTACTTAAGATAAATGATTCACACAGAGATAGAGCCACACAAAGACTTGGACTTGAATAGTCACAGTAGTTCTTCTCAAAGTGGAAACCAAGTGGAAGCAGTATACTGCCTATCAGCTACTGATTGGATACACAAAATGTGGCTCATCCACAGAATGACTTTGATAAATTTATAACATGGAGGGAACTTGAAAGAGGCATACTCTGATGAAACTAAGTCTTCCTAATGAATGAGTTTGTTTTATTTTCTTCTAGAACAGCCTCCCCTTGCTCTCCCTTGTCATCCACACAATCATTCAAACTGGTTAATCTGAAAACATGAGCCTCGACTCAATCTCAGTCAACCCTATGGCTAGCCTGCAGAGTCCCAGCGGAGTGAAGCCTTGTGTTATAGCAGAGAGCACTTCAAGCCATTAAAGGATATGCTTGTTGGAGAGACAGAAAATTTCAAGTGCATTTGAAAAACGGAAGAAAATCTTAGGAATTGGAGTAACAAAATCCTGTCCCTTTTATAACCACCTAAGATACCAATATACCATACTGAGATATAAGAATAATTAATTTAGGGACTATTTAGTAAAGTCCCATATGATGTAGAAACTTATAAGCTAAAAATATAGAAAACAAGTGAAACATGATACCTCTTTTTATGGTTTAATTGGTCTAGTCAAGTAGAATATCAGACCTTAAGGAACACTAAGATACATTCTAGCCCCATGCTTCAAGTCTGCCTGTACACAGAATTATCTGGAAAGTCTTTCTCTTTGTACTGATGCCCAAGTCCAATTCAGGTCCAGTTAAGTCACAATCTTTGGACTAGAGCTGGAGTATCACTATTTTTTAAAACTCCTTGGAGAATCCCTACATACAAGCAGGATTGCTAACCATTCTAGTCATTTATGTTTACATATAAAGTGAAGGTGCTTGCCTAAAGTCACATGATGGATAATATCAAAGCTACAAGAAACTAGTTCCTCTTTATACGACTGTACACAATATCTGGCAAGGGAAACGACATTTTAATCATAAGGAAAAAATGTATTCTGTAAACACCATTTAGTGTCTTTGTAAGAAAAATTACAATGATCTTATTTACAAATTTTTCACTATTAAAGTAATATATCCCCATTATAGAAAACTGAAGAAATACAAAAAGTAGAATATGATCATACTGGTGTATTAAAACACTTGTATTGTTTTGCAGTCTTTTTTTTTTTTCCTCACAGAAAGCTGCTGCTGCTGCTATGTCGCTTCAGTCATGTCCGACTCTGTGTGACCCCATAGACAGCCGCCCACCAGGCTCCCGGGTCCCTGGGATTCTCCAGGCAAGAACACTGGCGTGGGTTGCCATTTCCTTCTCCAATGCATGAAAGTGAAAAGTGAAAGTGAAGTCGCTCAGTCATGCCCAACTCTTAGCGACCCCATGGACTTCAGCCTACTAGGCTCCTCTGCCCATGGGATTTTCCAGGCAAGAGTACAGGAGTGGGGTGCCATTGCCTTCTCCGACAGAAGGCTACACATGCTATTTTAGAAGATTTAGAAAAGACTGTAGTATATATAAAGAAGATAAAAATCACCATGGTTTAACTACTTTTTACAGGTTATTGAGAATACCCACAATCATTCAACAGTTATTGAGACATTATCATGATTTTCTCACTTTTCTGTGAATGCGGGATACATCAGGAAATAAAAGAACTCTGCTATCATGAAGTCTATGATGATAATTGTGTGGATGCTAAAGTAACAGTTATATACTTAACTCAGCTAAGAAATAAATTTTAAATTATTTTTCACTCAAATAGCCATCCAGAAGCAGCAAAAATTAACATATGTGCTAATTCAAATGAAAAAGCCTACACATCACTAAACCATCTGTTTCTAAGAAATTAAAATCATCCTCAAGTATCAGCACACAACTATGATTTACAGGGCCATCAATGGTCTGGTTCATTCTGACCATCTTAGTATAAACTCTCATCATTCCCAATGCATCTCCCCATACTCTTTTACAAATCCAGTCTCTTTACAAATCATCTTACCTTCCACCCTCTTATACGCTTTTGTCAAATTCAATGTGTTTTTTCTGCCTGAACTGCCCCTCATGCCCTCATACTGGAACTCTTCATCTTGGGATATTCAGCTTCAGTATCTGTCTATTGGGTCCTCTTTCTCATTAAGCTACAGCTGAAAAATTCCTAGTTCTTGTGTGGTGTTATTGCTATGTATACTTTTATCAAAACAAATGCTAAAGTGCATAGTAATAATTTATTTTAGTCTCAGTCTTTTCTGCTAGACAGGGAACTCTTTAAGGGGAGAATATTTTGTTATTGATTTATAAATACACAGTGAATATAAGAATGTCTGAGTTATAAGAGATGCTGATCAATTGTCTATTAAATAAAATTTTAAAGCATGTTTTGTTATACTTTTTAAAAAGATAGTGCAAATTATTTCCTCATGCATCAAAATCTGGTATTTGTCCATCCCTGGCATAACAGAGATACTTGTCTACTAGACTCTGTCATGTTTTCGCTACACTGCAATGAATTTTGGCTACCTAGTCCAAGTGCTTTAGAACATGTATTGTTTTATGTCCTGTAATAGAGGGATGGAATTAATGAGCATTATGTTTTCTCTAACTGACGCCTCAGTGAACTGGCAGACAGCATACATCTCCCATGCCTTGCATATGGAAAGGTAGATATAGTTATCCTGGAGGTTGGATGGTTGTTATTTCTTTATTATAAATTATAAAATAATGACACTATCATAATAATGCTTTCCACAGTGTAGCTTCATTTCACTATTTGTTGTCTAATTAGAAATAGTGCCTTCGAAGAGTGTATCTGAACAGCTTTCTAGTAGTAAAGTTAGAAAACAAGTAGGATAGTGTAAAGTTTACCGCACACTGATAATAAAACTCCCAGGTTCAAATCTTGACCTTGCTACTTGCTAGCTGTGACTTCAAGTATCTTAACAAACACTTTCGTACCTCAGTGAGTGGGGCCTATAAATATGATGAAAAAGTAACTCCAGTAATTATGCTACATAAGCCTCTGTTTTAACAGACTGAAGAGTGAAATTTGAATTAAGATTCCCCTGCTTTCTTTGGAGAAGCAAATAACCATAATGGGGACTGCTATAGACCGGCTCTGGCAGCTGACAGCTACCCCTGGTCAATAGCCACCAAAGAAATGGAGATGTCAGCACTAAAGGCTCAAGACCATGAACAGAGAACCCACTAAGCTGTGTCTAGACTCCTGGCCTACGGAAACTCTTATACTAAATTTGACTTATTTTAAGCCATTAAGTTCATAGTAATTTGTTACACTGCAATACAAAGTTACCTATGTCATAGCAGTCTTATGAAGACTAAATGAACATAATATTTAAATCCACATAAGTGCCTGTTAACTAAAAAATGCAAATCTGCAAATCCGTCAAGAAACTAAACTGAAAGCTATCTATATCTGCAGCCTCAAATAAAATAGGGAGCTATATTGGGGATATTTCCTGAAAACTCAATCTTTATTTCCATATCTTGCACTCTGTGTTTGTAATTGCACTCTTTACTGCTTTCAACTTGGAGTCCATCATAACTACATCCACAGGGCTGGACTATAATTTATTTGCCATCAATCTAACATATATAATATCCTCAGAAACTTATTTAAATATATTTCTTCTTCATCTACTAACCACTTAATAACAGTCAAATTCTCTTACGATCTAAGTATAGCAGCTCTATGAAACTGATGAGATGAAAAATATTTAAATTAATCAAACACATGCAGCCAAGATGAATTAGATTTTCCACAAATTAGTCTCAATTTCTGCAGGATGATACAAATGGAACTTCAGTTATTTAAAAATTCATTTAGGTTCTTTTCCACCCTCACTTTATACTTAGAATAAAACATCTGTAGTGGTTTAGAAAGCTTAGACTATTAAAACAAAATAATCGACATTTTAGCACTGATCTCAAGCTGTTCCATGAACAATGAATCATCAAACTTGTCAATTTTACACTATGAAATAAAAATGTTTCATACAATAAAAGTTTATGTTCTTGGTGGCAGCCAATTTATTATTTTATTTAGAAAGATTCATTTAACATCCAGCTGTGGTATGCTAGGTATATTTTGGAGTAAGTTTGTCACTTAGATATTGATTTACATACATTAAAATCATTAAAACAGGCTGATTTTCTTATTTTAAATGATTGTTACAGAACCAGGTTGGAGCATTTTGCAGTCATATTCATTGCCAGATCATATATATATATATATATATATATATATATATATATAATTGAAATTTTACCTGCTGACAAAATAATGTGTTTACTAAAACTCATTATATTCCTATGCTGCAGATTCTATTGGAAAATAATTATTCAATAAAATAATTTTAATCCCACTCTATTTTCTATCCTTAGAACATGTCTTACTTCCTATCTTGTACTGTGTAATATAACCTTCATCATGTACTGTGCAAGTACCAACACCTGCATTTGATGGGCCTGAGCACCTCCATAAGAAATGCTTTCTTCCTGTGGGTGGCTGTGGGCCACATGGAGAGTTATCCAAAGCAGGAATCCTCCCCTGCTCAAATAAAACAATTCTTACATATATTGGGTTGGTCAAAAAGTTCATTCAGGTTTTAAAATATTATAGAAAACCCCAAATGAACCTTTTGGCCAACCCAAGATTTTATGATTTTTAAATATCATAGGCTTGCATATATTCCACCACATCTGGTAGAGAGACAAGAAAATCTTAGATGACTTTTCTTTGCCAGAATTTGACAAATGCAATCTTAGTTTGGGAGGCTCCTGCCTTCCAGAATGTTCCAGAGTAGAGAGGAGTACTTGATGTACAAAACTATGGAAAAGGGTCTCTCATCTTTAACATGTCATATAAACTGCTTAAATTCATACTATCAAAGTCTGTTGGGAAATTCACTCCCTCCAGGCTAAGTGTGGATACAGGGTTCTTTGACCAAGAAACCCAAGGCTACAGTACTAGTTACTGGTATTCAATTCCCCCAGCACACCTATGAATCAGAGTTGCTGCCAATGACAAGGGTGCTGCATGGCAGTGTGGTGCATGCCTCCTGCACTTGTAGAACCAAATCTCTTGCTCCCCAAAGGCAGAAATTGTTCTGACTCTCACTCCCGTGATGTCTCCATACATCCCTTATATTCCCGTAACAAATGCCTTGGCA
Source organism: Ovis aries (assembly GCF_016772045.2). Taxonomy (NCBI): domain Eukaryota; kingdom Metazoa; phylum Chordata; class Mammalia; order Artiodactyla; family Bovidae; genus Ovis; species Ovis aries. The sequence goes on along the minus strand of NC_056080.1, from coordinate 91,453,809 downwards.
GGGCTTTATCTTCCAGTAACTTACCTGCTTTAATATTAAAAATATTGAAATATTTATAGTTTTGAAGTAATTATAGATTGACAGTAAAGTTTTGAAAATACAGACAGTTTCTGTACACCTTTAATTCAATTTCACCTCCTGTTAATATATTACTTTAGTACATTTGTCAAAATTAAGAAGACATTTTAATTTTATTAAGTAAACTCCAGAATTTACTCAGATTTCACCAGTTTTTTCACTAACTTCCTTTCTTTGTTCCAGAACCCAATCCAGGATACCACATTTCATTTAGCACAATTTGGTTTTGGCTCAGCAACAAAAAAGAAAATCAAGGTCCTCCAAAGACATAAGAAGTCTAGATTCCTCTTTTTAAAATTGATTTATTTTTAATTGAAGGATAATTCCTTTACAATACTGTGTTTGTTTCTGCCATACATCAACATGAATCAGCCATAGGTATACATATGTCCCCTCTGTCCTGAACTTTCATCTCACCTCACATTCCATCCCACCCCTCTAGGTGATCTCCGAGCATGGGATTTGAGTTCCCTGTGTCATACAGCAAATTTCCACTGGTGATCTAATTTTACATATGGTGATATATATGTTTTAATGCTACTCTCTCAATTCATCCCCTCTCTCCTTCCCCCATATATATGCAATGCAATATTACTCAGCCATAAAAAAGAATACATTTGAATCAGTTCTAATGAGATGGATCAACTTAGAGCCTGTTAAACACAGTGAAGTAATTCAGAAAGACAAAGACAAATACTGTATAGTAACACATATATATGGAATCTAGAAAGATGGTACTGATGAACCTATTTGCTGGGCAACAATGGAAACACAGACATAGAGAACAGAAGTTCAGATTCTTAGTACAAAAGCTTTTAAGGATAGGCCAGGTTCCCCTCCCAATCTTACACAGTAGCAAAATGAAAATAAATATTTCAGTCAATTATGTTGCAACAACAGTTGACAAAAACTTTTCTCTTTCTGTCTTACTTCACTCTTTAGTCTTCCCTGGTGGCTGAGATGGTAAAGTGTCTGCCTGCAATGCGGAAGGCCCAGGTTCGATCCCTGGGTTGGGAAGATCTCCTGGAGAAGGAAACAGCAACCCACTCCAGTACTCTTGCCTGGAGAATCCCACGGGCGGAGGAGTCTGGTAGCCCACAGTCCATGGGGTTGCAAAGAGTCGGACACGACTGAGCGACTTCACTTTGACTTTCACTCTGTATAATAGGCTCCAGTTTCATCCACCTCCTTAGAACTGATTCAAATGTATTCTTTTTAATGGCTGAGTAATACTCCATTGTGTATATGTACCACAGCTTTCTTATCCATTCACCTGCTGATGGACATCTAGGTTGCTTCTATGTCCTAGCTATTGATGTATGGCAAAACCAGTGCAATATTGCAAATTAATTAACCTCCAATTAAAATAAATAAATTTATATTAAAATAATAATGATCCTCAAAAAAAATAATAAACAGTTGTGGAGAAAATATTTCAAAAAAAAACTTTTCCAATGTGATAATACACTTTTAACCATAAACATATTTTTGTAGAGGGAATTGATTTTCAGAAAAATAGATGCAATTTTCCACACTGACCCAATTTTATTGGCTATAATCCTGGGAATCTTTCTACAATACCATGTAGCTTCCCACCTCTTCACTGATATGTGAGAGGCTCACAAAACTGAGACAATTTTGCCACTAAAACATCATTCTAGTAGCTAATGTAGTAAAAAGATAAGATACAATTTTTTAAAAATTAGCTGTTTGGTGCATAGGTGTGAGTATGTTAGATAATAGTTGATAGGGACCAAAATCATACCAGTATTCTGAAACTAGTGATAACTGTCAACATTCAACCAAATCCAATCATAATAGATTTAAAGGGACAGTGCAAATTCCTTTATTATACTACATTTTGGCACCCAATATTGTTTGAAATTTATCAACTATCATGTGTGTTGCTGATCATTTTTGTGTGAATATTTACACAACAGTGACATTAGGACTGATGGTAAAAAAAAATGCACAAGTAAGACTGTCTTTGAGGGCCCTTAATTATACTTCTAATTTTCTTGTTCTAAATGAAATCATGCCATCTTTGTGAGATTACATAATTGAGAGGGTCTGAATAATTCCCCCCCACCCCAGGAGGCACAGTGGTAAAGAATCCTCCTGCCAATGCAGGAGATGCAGGAGACCTGGGTTCAACTGTTTGGTCAGGAAGATCTCATGGAGGAGTAAATGGCAACCCACACCAGTATTCTGCCTGGAGAATCCCATGGACAGAGAAGCCTGGCAAGCTATAGTCTATGGGGTCACAAAGAGTCACACACAACCGAAGTGACTTAGTATGGATAACTGGTGGATATATACTCACATGATCATAGCAATATGTTACCATTAAACACAGTGATACAGACAAGTTTTTTGAAAAATAAGAATGCAGGTAAACTACAAATGCAGAAATATGATTATTTTTATCCCAGAAGCAGCCTATTTCCAAAGGCCCATTGCATTAGAAACTCACAAATATTAAAGCTGTTGATTGAAGAAGCAAAACTCCATATTCTGTAATTCATGGAATATCCACTACTAGACATTGCTTAAACTAATTTTATTTCTAAGTAAAGAAAAGGTTCTACCTAAAGTGACTATTCGGAGAAGGCAATGGCAGCCCACTCCAGTACTCTTGCCTGGAGAGTCCCATGGATGGAGGAGCCTAGTGGGCTGCAGTCCATGGGGTCACTAAGAGTCAGACACGACTGAGAGACTTCACTTTCATTTTTCACTTTCATGCATTGGAGAAGGAAATGGCAACCCACTCCGGTGTTCTTGCCTGGAGAATCCCAGGGATGGGGGAGCCTGGTGGGCTGCTGTCTCTGGGATCACACAGAGTCGCACACGACTGAAGCAACTTAGCAGCAGCAGCAGCAAAGTGACTATTAAACATTCTATCTCATGATTGGTAATTGGTCACATTTTAGAAGTATCTAGAATGACAAGTAGAAATCTTTTTCTCTTTTAGAATCCTCTTATAATATATCAATGTTTCTTTATAACTAGATTTCCACTGTGACAAAAAAAGTATTCAAAGGAGCGTTCCATGAAAACATTTTCTTTGCTTGTTTAATGAGTCACACTTTCTGTGAAACTTTTTGCATTTTTTTTCGCATCTTTTCTGAGAGGGAACAAAAGGCATAGCACTTTGTTTTCATTTAAAACAACAAAAAATGTTTTCTAACCAAATATGAAACTATACTATTACCTCTCTCTCTTACTGAGACTCTTTTCCCATGTTAAATTGTACAGTAAGTTCCATCTTCATTATGGAGCCTTCCTGGATTGATCAAAAGACATTTTGCTTTCTGTCAGGTCTCCCACAGACTTTCCACCAATTATATTTTTCTTTCTTGCTTTACCTCCCAAAACTACTTGGTCTCGACAAGTAAAATATTAGTTTGCCCATTCATATATAATTCAGTGCTTCTATTATGTGTGCTATTATATTTGTGTGTGCTACTTCCATATCTCTTGAATGTGAGAAAATATTTCAAAAATTATATCTAGGAAGAGAAATATGGGACAAAACTTATGTTGCAAATCAAAGACAGAATTATTGATTACTTTTTCTCTTCAGGTCCCTGATGAGAGACATTTCAATATATTTCTTAGCATAAGACTGTGTGCCTTTGTGCTTTTAAGAAGTGTAAACTAGTACAGCCACTATGGAGAACAGTGTGGAGATTCCTTTAAAAACTGGAAATAGAACTGCCATACGACCCAGCGATCCCACTGCTGGGCATACACACTGAGGAAACCAGAATTGAAAGAGACACATGTACCCCAATGTTCATCACAGCACTGTTTATAATAGCTAGGACATGGAAGCAACAAATGGATAAGAAAGCTCTGGTACATATACACAATGGAATGTTACTCAGCCATTTAAAAGAATACATTTGAATCAGTTCTAATTAAGTGGATGAACCTGGAGCCTATTATACAGAATGAAGTAAGCCAGAAAGAAAAACATCAATACAGTATAATAATGCATATATACGGAATTTAGAAAGATGTTAATGATAATCCTGTATGCGAGACATCAAAAGAGACACAGATGTATAAAATAGTCTTTTGGACTCTGTGGGAGAGGGCAAGGGTAGGATGATTTGGGAGAATGACATTGAAACATGTATATTATCATATGTGAAATGAATCGCTGGTCCAGGTTCAATGCATGATACAGGGTGCTTGGGGCTGGTGCACTGGGAAGACCCAGAGGGATGGGATGGGGAGGGAGATGGGAGGGGGATTCAGGATGGAGAACATGTGTACACCTGTGGCAGATTCATGTCAATGTATGGCAAAACCATTACAATATTGTAAAGTAATTAGCCTCCAATTAAAATAAATAAATACATATTAAAAATAATTAAAAAAAAAGAAACACAGTTTAGGGAAAAAAAAAAAAAGAAGTGCTAAGTTTGATTACATCTAGCAGAATGTTTTGTCCTCTTGTATACTTTATCCTAGCTTCACTATACATCTATTCTGCCACATGGTTTTTCTGAACTCATTTTCCTGCTAAAATTATATTCCACAAATTCAACTTCACTATACAAATGAGCTGAGAATAACTCAGTGGTGAGTGGGTGAGGGAAAGAGATGCAAAGTTTTACTTCCTTACCTGTCCTTTATTCCAACTGTAACAAGCAGTTATTTGGTTAATTGAAAGTTGGTTGAAACAGCACTATTTTATCAATATGGTTATGTGCTTATGTCAAACATTGAAAAAACTTATAAATGCTTATTAATCTGTCAAACATTTGATATAGGCAAAGGGCTCTTTTGGAAATGGTATCAGGTCTCATGCTTTTTTGCATACATCACATTCATAATGCAAAAAGGCTACCATTTTCAGTTTCTGCTTCTTTAAAGAAAAACTATAGAATGACGTAGCAACCTGGAAGAAGACTTCAATGGCTTTTAAAAATTTCCCCAATATTTTATACTTTACTCCTCTCACAGCTGATTTGATTTCAGGACTCACTGTCATAGTCTTTTCAATATATTCACCTTGTTTTTATAGAAACAAGACTTTTTTCAAATTTATATTTCATTAATAAACAATATTTTATTCAATTAGCTCATAATAATACAAAGTTGAAGTGGTATAATCGGAAGGTAGAGGGAAAGAAGAAACTTCTTCAGCAAATGAGAGAAGGAGAGTCTGTATAAATATATATATAAACATGCGTTACTTCATATTTGTAAGAGTATCCAATCAAGTGTAATCCCAAAATATCTGCTCTCGATAGGATGTACTCTGAAGGAATTCTTCCCTGAGAAATAATATTCCTGATGGGTTCATTTTCTCATTTGAACTTGAATTAATTACCTTAAGCAGTTTCAGAAAGGCCCCTAAAATATCTTTTTGGCAAGATGTTATTGAACTTGTGGAACATAACTAGGGCTAAATATAGAAGACTGACAACTTTATTTTCTCCAATGCTTTGTCTTTCATGTGGATTCCCAACTCCAGATATAGAAATAATGAAACCAGTAACACTTTGTTCAACAAAAGGTAAGATAGGCTGAAAGAAATCCTGCAAAATTTTTTTGAGGGTGAGAATTATTCTTGCATTTTGCCTACTTAATAGAATTAATGCTTGGGGATTCTTCTCAGAATTAAAGACTCTTGAATTTTCCCATCATTAAAATACTCCTTTCAAGTTCCCCATTAGTCAACTTATCATACAGTGTACTAAAAATATACCAATAGAAATTATATTCAGTGTGATGCTCTCTTGCTAGGAGTCCCTATTTTTAGCAAGCAGGTGACTGTTTTGAAATTAAAGATTGCTTCTATTACATAAAATGATCATGCCTTAAGATATTCAGTTATTTTAAAATGCCATCAGTCTTTTCACAGTGTTCTACTCCAGAGGCATTCTCCTTACTACCAGGAATTGGGAAAGGTCAACTTTCTTTGGAGGGACAATGATGTGAGATCACAGACATCAGAAACTAAAACTTCTTTTCACCTGGGTTGTATACCAGCGTGCTACGTATTCTCAGTGGCCAAGGTAGCAATGCCTAGTTCTGCCTTTTGCTAAAACTAGTTTTCTATCTTATAGCTGTAAGCTGCTGTGATTCTTTCTGTGGTCTGCTTACCATGGTCATGAGAGAATTTGCAAACAAACCTGATTTATTTATTTTTCCCAGAGATATAACTTGCCTTTGCAATGTCATTGGAAGATTTTAAAGAACATAGGTTTGCATTTGTAAATTAAGAAGACAAGGTCCAGCAATAGATTTAATGGGCCTTCATTCTCATTTACCTTCAGTTCACTCCAAACCTGAGAGGAGGTTTGGCAGATGCTGATACCAGCCCATTCCTAAATAAATGATTTGTAAGCCTGTATATTGGATAGTACATTCATTCTCATTAAGACATCTTTGTGTAAAATTTTTAAATTGAATGCAAATTTTTCCCAGGGAAATACAATTTCTGTTCTATTGTCAGTGTTATCATCACAGCTGCATAAGTCTTGAAATAGTCCCTGATGGCTTAAGTCCCTGGTAGTGTGCCAATAAGAGCATTAAGGTTGCTTTTCTATGGGCCAAGAAAATCTGATGGCTATTTTCAGAGTTGTGTGTGTGTGTGTGTGTGTGTGTGGTGGGGGTATTTGCATACACATATTTTTCCTTTGGAGTAGATATGTGATGTTTTACTTTCAAATCATATTCAAAGCTGCCAGATATATTTCGTGTTAACATTTTTTAAAGCTATTAACTTTAAAATAAAGCTTCTGTATGACACACATTATTATGAAAATGAAATTTATTGGATAGTCTTATTACTTGCAACCTCTGCAAATTTACTGATAATTTCAGTTACCACTCTTATTTTTGATTACCTTGGATGTCAAACAATTTGCACTTATTTAACTGTAGGAGGTAATTGGTGGGTTTGATTATTATAGTAGTCACAACTGAGAAACACAAAACTACTTGTTTTTTAAATATGCGAACCTGACTTTTATTTGACCTTATTGAATCTACGTTTCTGTGAGCAAATGCTTATATATGACTTGGAATAAAAGATAAGATACTAAGTTCACAAAATATTTAATAGTGTTAAAGAAGCTTAATTGTTAAATACTCAATGTTAAAATCATGAAACATGACCACATACAGAAAATGCATCAATATATACAATAAGGGGTAACCTCAGTTAAGAAATAATAACAGGATCCAGATACCCAATATGTATATTCCATATCTCAAAATATGTGCATCCCTTAAAAATATTTCTAGATTTGTTTGATTTTGAAATTTGTGTATATATAAACATATATGTAAAAGAAATTAGTGGAATTATACTATAAATACCTGAAATGTCTATTAAGCAGGTTAAAATCCACGATGCCAGGGCATTTATTTTCATTGCTGATAGTACTCTATTATATGGCACACTCAGTCCATTCTACTGTTTGTGAACCCTTAGGTTGGTTTTTTTTTTTCTGTTTGCAACCACTAAAAATTATACTGATATGAACATTTTATATATATATACATACATATAGTCACCCTGCTTATTTAACTTATATGCAGAGTACATCATGAGAAACATTGGGCTGGAAGAAGCACAAGCTGGAATCAAGATTGCTGGGAGAAATGTCAATAACCTCAGATATGCAGATGACACCACATCATGGCAGAAAGTGAAGAGGAACTAAAGAGCCTCTTGATGAAAGTGAAAGAGGAGAGTGAAAAAGTTGGCTTAAAGCTCAACATTCAGAAAACTAAGATCATGGCATCTGGTCCTATCACTTCATGAAAAATAAATGAGGAAACAGTGGAAACAGTGTCAGACTTTATTTTTCTGGGCTCCAAAATCACTGCAGATGGTGACTGAAGCCATGAAATTAAAAGATGCTTACTCTTTGGAAGGAAAGTTATGACCAACCTAGATAGCATATTAAAAAGCAAAGACATTACCTTGCCAACAAAGGTCCGTCTAGTCAAGGCTATGGTTTTTCCAGTGGTCATGTATGGATGTGAGAGTTAGACTGTGAAGAAGGCTGAACAGCGAAGAATTGATGCTTTTGAACTGTGGTGTTGGAGAAGACTCTTGAGAGGCCCTTGGACTGCAAGGAGATCCAACTAGTCCGTTCTAAAGGAGATCAGTCCTGGGTGTTCTTTGGAAGGACTGATGCTAAAGCTGAAACTCCAGTACTTTGGCTACCTGATGAGAAGAGTTGACTAATTGGAAAAGACTCTGATGCTGGGAGGGATTGGGGACTGGAGAAGGGGACAACAGAGAATAAGATGGCTGGATGGCATCACAGACTTGATGGACATGAGTTCGAGTGAACTCCGGGAGTTGGTGATGGACAGGGAGGCCTGGCATGCTGTGATTCATGGGGTCGCAAAGAGTTGGACCACTTTGCGGCTCCATGGACTATACACCCCATGGAATTCTCCAGACCAGAATATTGGAGTCAGTAGCCTTTCCCTTCTCCAGGAGATCTTCCCAACCCAGGGATCAAACCCAGGTCTCCTGCATTGCAGGAGGATTCTTTACCACAAGGGAATCCCATATTTGACACATACTTTTATTAGATTACCTGAGTCCTACAGGTACGAGTGGAACTTTTGGTCAGAGTATATGTTTATCTTGAATTTTAGTACATAATGCTAAATAATATTCCTATCTGGCTGGAACAGTTTATCATATTAACAACAGTGTTAAGAAATTTTTGTTTGCTTTATATCCAGGATGACTTTAATTATTTTAACTTTTGCTAATCCAAGGGATATTTGAATGATTTAATTTCACTTTCTCTGCTTATTAATGATGAGAAGAATCCATGTCGGTATTTGTTACCATTTCAGCTTTCCTTGCTTATAACATGCCCACTCAAAAATTTCAGCCATTTTAAACTGGATTGTTTTTTTCTTACTGAATGCATATTTTCTCTACATATTCTGGATAAGAGGTCTTTTTTAAAAAATTATTATATGCAATGACCTATATGGAGAAGGAATCTAAAAAATTCAGTGGATATATGTAGAACTGATGCACTTTGCTGAGAGGCGGAAACTAACACAACATTGTAAAGCAACTAGACTTCAATAGAAATGTTTTAAAGTAATTTTTAAAATTACAATTATATTTTCAAAAACAATGGTACAGGTTTTGTTGTGACCACACTGACTATAGATTAATTTGGAGAAAACTGACTTCTTAATAATAGGTCTTTACAATGTGAATTATTTATCTCCATTTATTTAGGCCTTCTTTGATTTCATTCCACAAATGTTTAATATATTGTCCTTAAAGGTTTTAAAATTTTAATTAAATTTACTCTAAAATATCATGCTTATAAAATTAAAGCTTCATATTAATTTTTTATTCTTAGTTTTTAATTTTAAAAGACATTTTAAAGAGCAGTTTTAGGTTTAAAACAAAATTAAGAGGGTAATGCAGAGATTTCCCACATATGTCATTTCCCCCTAATTATCAACATCACTAACCAAATGGTACATTTTACCAAGGATGAACCTATACTGACATATCATAATCACACAAGGTTCAGTTACCTAAAAATCCTCTGTGCTCTGCCTATTCAAACCTCCCCATTCTCCTTTTGCACCGGTGACCACTGATCTATTTACTGTCTCTAGACTTTTGCATTTTCCAGAACATCATACAGTTAGACTCATATAAAGTGAGCTCATTTCTTTTTCGCTCTGAATAGGATCCCATTTTCTGGATGTATCATGGTGTATTAAACAATTCACCTATTGAAAGGCATCCTACTTTCAAGTTACTTCCAAGTTTTGGCAAACATAAATGTAGCTGCTATAAACGTCTGTGTGTAGGTTTCTTATTAATACCTCCTGCATTTCAAGTCAATGATAAGAAGGTCAAGTTACTTTTCATATATTAATATTTTCCTAGTAGGTGGGCCCACAACTGTAAGCAAATTCTTCTTAAATACTCTTCTCCATCATCCTCGACCCTGGTTGATTTCCTATCACTCAGCCCTAGAGATGGGCTTCCCTAGTGGCTAAGTGGTAAAGAATCTGCCTGTTAATGAAGGAGATGCAGGAGGCTCGAGTTCAATCCCTGTGCTGGGAACATCTGCTGGAGAAGGAAATGACAACCTACTCCAGTATTCTTGCCTGAGAAATCCCATGGACAGAGGAGCCTGGTAGGCTACAGTCCACGAGGTCACAAAGAGTCAGACATGACTGACCACACACACACCTAGAGATATCAAAGACTCAGGAAAACATAAATGCAATTCTCCAAAGAGAAAAGATTTTAGTCTAGTGATCAAGAAATAATGTAACATTAACAGTCAGAAATCAAGGCACAATGCTATGATTATCTTTATGACTTTGTATGAAAATCCTCCTCTAATTCTGATTTTCATGGGGAAAATGTTTATTCCGTTCAGTTCAGTTCAGTCACTCAGTCATGTCTGACTCTTTGTGACCCCATGAATAGTAGCACGCCAGGCCTCCCTGTCCATCACCAACTCCTGGAGTTCACTCAGACTCACGTCCATCGAGTTAGTGATGCCATCCAGCCATCTCATCCTCTGTCATCCCCTTCTCCTCCTGCCCCCAATCCCTCCCAGCATCAGAGTCTTTTCCAATGAGTCAACTCTTCGCATGAGGTGGCCAAAGTACTGGAGTTTCAGCTTTAGCATCATTCCTTCCAAAAGAAATCCCAGGGCTGATCTCCTTCAGAATGGACTGGTTGGATCTCCCTGCAGTCCAAGGGCCTATCAGGAGTCTTCCCCAACACCACAGTTCAAAAGCATCAATTCTTCAGTGCTCAGCTTTCTTCACAGTCCAACTCTCACATCCATACATGACCACTGGAAAAACCATAGCTTTGACTAGACGGCTTTATTATGTCTAAGTTTTGAGGACCAATTAAAATGTATGTTAAGAACACTGTAAAATGTTCTGCAATTTTTAATTATCACTATTATTTCTGAATCAAATAGTTACAGAACTACATTATAATCCTTAGAGAAAATAAAATAACTCTTGGAAAACCAGATACATAGTTGGATGATACCACAATTTCCTGTGTTTGGCAGAGAAAATTTACATGCTGAGGAAACTATCAACAATGTGATATTTTCCAGGTGATTATTTCACTTTAATGTGCATCTGTCTTTGAATCCAGTCCTGTTATTCACCATAGTTTCATAGTAAGTAGTATATGTCTTGATACAAACGTCATGCCCCAAATAAGATAGAAATGTAAAAGGGAAAAAAAAAAAAAGAAGAAAAGGGGAAGGCATCTGTATGTTTTATGAGAACTTCCATAAACAGCATTAGCTGTTCAGAGTGATGGATGCATAAAGGAGATTCTATCATTGTAAATGAGGTACCTTGTAATGAATAAAAGAACACATGACAATAAAGCATCTATATTTCACAAATTGAGACTGTTTGACAAAGTACTTCTGCTAGAAAAAATATTTTGCAATATTTTCTCAATTAGATACAATTGAAAAACTGAATTTATCATTACCAAGTCACCCAGCAGAAAGCTTTTGTGATCACAGATACTACTAAAATCTATATACTAAGATATCCCTTAAGGCCATAAAAATAACAGGTATTATGAATCTCCCGAAACATATTTTCTCTAGGACAGTTTCTCCTCATGTTGGTAGAATGTTTCAAATACAACTTTTGGAAAATCCAAATGCTTGATCTGCAGGCAATACCTTAGGTAGCCCCCTCTCTACCAGACTACACCTAGAGATAAGACGGTTGTTAGTCTATACATTCACAGAGGATATGTCCTCCAAATTCCACAATTACCCCCAACAAACACTGTAATTTTCTAGAAGTCAATTTTTCTTCATTTAGCTTTTTGGACAAATAAGTGAAACCGTTTTAATTATAATGACTTATCTCCATCTATATTTATACAGTATAATTTCTGTTTGCCCATCCACATGTACATTTTATTATTCTCTTTATTCTTCTCTGAACTCCAGGACACTAACCTATATGGACTGCTTCTACACATTCTCTTGCACTCTGGCTTCTGGTTTGGCTTGCCTGCCAATCACTGGTAGATGAGAGGGCAGAAACAATATTGAGTTAGAAATATTATTCATCTGATTTCTTCCACTTAGAGTCACTTCAGGCTGGCTGTGTTGTTCACTTAAATATCTCTCATCCTCATTCTCCTGGGTTACTGCTTATAGGTAGTAATGATCCCCACTATTAGTAGCCCTGTAGTACTACACTCTCCTTTGGTGCATTTATTTTATTTTATTTTTTATGATATTATACATGTTTCAGTGCCATTCGCCCAAATTGTCCCACCCTCTCCCTCTCCCACAGAGTCCAAAATATTGTTCTATACATCTGTGTCTCTTTGCTGTCTTGCATACAGGGTTATCATTACCATCTTTCTAAATTCCATATATATACATTAGTATACTGTATTGGTGTTTTTCTTTCTGGCTTACTTCACTCTGTATAATAGGCTCCAGTTTCATCCACCTCCTTAGAACTGATTCAAATGTATTCTTTTTAATGGCTGAGTAATACTCCATTGTGTATATGTACCACAGCTTTCTTATCCATTCATCTGCTGATGGACATCTAGGTTGCTTCCATGTCCTGGCTATTATAAACAGTGCTGTGATGAACATTGGGGTACATGTGTCTCTTTCAATTCTGGTTTCCTTGGTGTGTATGCCTAGCAGTTTTAGCCCTGCACACACTGTGTAAAAATTCCTTCATTTAAATCTCTTCAAATTATCTTAATTTGGTTGTGCCACCTCTTTACTACCATAACTATCTTATACAGTGCTTCATAATATTTTTATCAAGCAAAAAGACTGAATGCATAATATTCCCATTTGAAGAGTGTTGGCAAATGTGTGGGCTGTGTGCATGTGTGCTTAGTCATGTCCAACTCTGTGACACCATGGACTGTAGCCCACCAGGCTCTTCTGTCCATGAGACTTCCCAAGCAAGAATACTGAAGTGGGTTGCCATTTCTTCCTCCAGGGGATTTCCCTGACTCAGGGATAGAACCGGCATCTCCCACATCTCTTACATTGGGAGGCAGATTCTTTACCACTAGCACCACTTGAGAAGCCCAAATGTACACTCCCATAAATCTAGTACTACAATCAAGATACTCATCATACACACTGTTCTGATTTCCAACTCATAGATGAGATAGGACAGTTCTTGAACTTCTTATAAAGGTAAACCTATAGTAAGTATTTTTTTTTTTCTGGCTGCTTGGTTCAATAAAATATGTTTAAGATGTATCCAGCCATGGGGCCACAAAGTTAGACGTGACTGAGTGACTAAGCATACATAACACAGTGATTTTATTAGCAGGTAGCAGTAATGGCTGGAGAAGGAAATGGCAACCCACTCCAGTGTTATTGCCTGGAGAATCCCAGGAACAGGGGAGCCTGTTGGGCTGCCGTCTATGGGGTCGCAGAGTCAGACGCCACTGACGCTACTTAGCAGCAGCAGCAGTATACTGTTTGACTATATAACAATTTGGTTATTTATGAACTGAATGGAAGTTTTAGTCATTTTGGATTTTCACTTATAACCTTTCTGCAAAAGTATTTTCTTATGTTTTCATTTCCCTTGGATGGGTACCTAGAAGTGTAATTCCTTGGTCATAAAATAGTATTATGCTTACTTTTATTAGAAATTATCAAAAAGATTTTCAAAATAGCTATTCTATCCTATACTCCCAAAATACAATTTAAGATCAGTACAATGTCTCCACATGCTTGCCAACACTGAGTATGTCGGTCTTTTATGATTTTTTATTTTAAAGAGCATGAAATCATATTTCACTGCAGTTTTCATTTGCATTTTTTCAAGGTTAAATATGTTTAGCACATTTGCATGTACTTATTTGCCATGTATGCAGTTTTTTAGTGAAGTTCCACTTGAAGACTTTTGTCAGTTTTTATCAGGTTGTTTTATTATTGAGTTGTTAAACTTCTTTGTACATTACAGATATATATATATATCCTTTGTCAAATACATCTTACAGCAGATATTTTGCCCCAGGTTGTAGTGTACCTTTTCATCTATATATTTTTTTACCTTTTAGTAATTTTATTCACTTCATATTTTACAGGTTTATAGTATTAGTAAAAATAATGGTCATTATGTGAAAGTGTTAGTTGCTCAGTTGTGTCCAACTCTGTGACCCCATGGACTGTAGCCCACTAGGCTCCTCTTTCTGTGAAATTTTCCAGGCAGGAATACTGGAATGTGTAACCATTACTTTCCCTAGGGGATCTTCCTGACCCAGGGATCAAACCCAGGTCTCTCACATATGGGCAGATTACTTAACATCTGAGCCACCAGGGAAGCCCCTTTATTATGTAGCTTTATAATAGATCTTGAAATTAGGTAGTGTGAGTCTACTAACTTTACACAATCTTTTCAAGATTACTTTGACCATTCTCTAGCTTTCATTTCCATATAGATGTTAAAATCCGCTTGTCAAAATCTACCCAAAATGTTTTTGAGATTTTGACTGAGATTTCACTGACTCTACAGATTTCCCAGGAAAAGTTAACATCTTAATTTTGACTGTTCTTTTCCATGAACACATATAATACTCTATTAATTTAGGTCTTCTTTCGCTCAGCAACAAGATAGGAATGCTAGTATATAAATCTTTATGCCCTTTGAGTTTGTTCCTGAGTATTTTATGTTTATGCTATTGCAACTGGAATGTAATTTCTTAAATTTCCATTTTCCAATTATTCATTGCATATGTAAATACAATTGGCTTTCTATATTAACCTTGTATTTGCTACTCTGCTATATACTAATTTCAGTCCTTTTTACTTATGGTACACCCCTTAGAGGTTTTTAAAATGTAAGCAATATTGGTGTCTTTAGAAAAAGAATTCCATTCTAATACTTATATCTTTCATTCATCTTTCTTATTTTGCTACATTGGCTAGAACCTCCAGAAAAAAAAAATTAAAAAAAGAGATGAGGGTAGAAATCCTTGTGTTGTGACCAAATTTAGGGGGGAAATGCTTCACATGTTAGCTGCAAGGTATGATTTTTTTTATAGTTCTAATTAATTAAATTGAGATTGTTCCCTCCTACCGCAATTTTGCCTACAGGTTTTATCATGAATATGTGTTCAGTTCAGTTCAGTCGCTCAGCCGTGTCCAACTCATTGTGACCCCATGAATCGCAGCATGCCAGGCCTCCCTGTCCATCACCAACTCCTGAGTTTACTTAAACTCATGTCCATCGAGTCTGTGATGCCAACCAGCCATCTCATCCGCTGTCATCCCCTTCTCCTCCTGCCCCCAATCTCTCCCAGCATCAGAGTCTTTTCCAATAAGTCAACTCTTTCAATGAGGCAGCCAAAGTATTGGAGGTTCAGCTTTACCATCAGTCCTTCCAATAAACACCCAGGATTGATCTCCTTTAGAATGGACTTGTTGGATCTCCTTGCAGCCCAAGGGACTCTCAAGAGTCTTCCCCAACACCACAGTTCAAAAGCATCAATTCTTCAGTGCACAGCTTTCTTCACAATCCAACTCTCACATCCATACATGACCACTGGAAAACCATAGCCTTGACTAGATGGACCTTTGTTGGCAAGGTAATATCTCTACTTTTGAATATGCTATCTAGGTTGGTCATAACTTTCCTTCCGAGGGGTAAGTGTCTTTTAATTTCATGGCTGTAATCATCATCTGCAGTGATTTTGGAGCCCCACAAAATAAAGTCTGACACTGTTTCCCCTGTTTTCCTGTCTAATTCACATGGGGTGATGGGACCAGATGCAATGATCTTCGTTTTCTGAATGTTGAGCTTTCAGCCAACTTTTTAACTCTCCTCTTTCACTTTCAACAAGAGGCTCTTTAGTTCCTCTCCACTTGCTGCCATAAGGGTGGTGTCATCTGCATATCTGAGGTTATTGATATTTCTCCTGGCAATCTTGATTCCAGCTTGTGCTTCTTCCAGCCCAGTGTTTCTCATGATGTACTCTGCATAGAAGTTAAATAAGCAGGGTGACAATATACAGCCTTGATGTACTCTTTTTTTTTTAATTTGGAACCAGTCTATTGTTCCATGTCCAGTTCTAACTGTTGCTTCCTGACCTGCATATAGGTTTCTCAAGAAGCAGGTCGGGTAGTCTGGTATTGCCATCTCTTTCAGAATTTTCCTCAGTTTATTGTGATCCACACAGTCAAAGGCTTTGGCATAGTCAAAAAAGCAGAAATAGATGTCTTTCTGGAACTCTCTTGCTTTTTCCATGATCCAGTGGATGTTGGCAATTTGATCTCTGGTTCCTCTGCCTTTTCTAAAACCAGCTTGAACATCTGGAATTTCACGGTTCACATATTGCTGAAGACTGGCTTGGAGAATTTTGAGCATTACTTTACTAGCATGTGAGATGAGTGTAATTGTGTGGTAGTTTGAGCATTCTTTGACATTGCCTTTCTTTGGGACTGGAATGAAAATTGACCTTTCCAGTCCTGTGGCCACTGCTGAGTTTTCCAAATTTGCTGGCATATTGAGTGCAGCATGTTCACAGGGTCATCTTTCAGGATTTCAAAGAGCTCCACTAGCTTTGTTCATAATGATGCTTTCTAAGGGCCCACTTGACTTCACATTCCAGGATGTCTGGCTCTACGTGAGTGATCACACCGTCGTCATTATCTTGGTCATGAAGATGTTTTTTGTACAATTCTTCTGTGTATTCTTACCACCTCTTCTTAATACCTTCTGGTTCTGTTAGGTCCCTACCATTTCTGTTCTTTATGGAGTCCATCGTTGCATGAAATGTTCCCTTGGTATCTCTGATTTTCTTGAAAAGCTCTCTAGTCTTTCCCATTCTGTTGTCTTCCTGTATTTCTTTGCATTGATCGCTGAGGAAGGCTTTCTTATCTCTCCTTGCTATCCTTTGGAACTCTGCATTCAGATGCTTATATCTTTCCTTTTCTCCTTTGCTTTTTGCTTCTCTTCGTTTCACAGCTATTTGTAAGGCCTCCCCAGACAGCCATCTTGCTTTTTTGCATTTCTTTTTCTTGAGGATGGCCTTGATCCCTGTCTCCTGTACAATGTCATGAACCTCCCTCCATAATTCATCAGGCACTATATCTATCAGATCTAATCCCTTAAATCTATTTTTCACTACTACTATATTATCATAAGGGATTTGATTTAGGTCATACCTGAATGGTCTAGTGGTTTTCCCTACTTTCTTCAATTTAAGTCTGAATTTGGCAATAAGGAGTTCATGATCTGAGCCACAGTCAACTCCTGGTGTTGTTTTTGATAACTGTATAGAGCTTCTCCATCTTTGGATGCAAAGAATATAATCAATCTGATTTCATTGTTGACCATCTAGTGATGTCCATGTGTAGAGTCTTCTCTTGTGTTGTTGGAAGAGGGTGTTTGCTATGACCAGTGCATTCTCTTGGGAAAACTCTATTAGCCTTTGGCCTTGATCATTCCATATTCTAAAGCCAAAGTTGCCTATTACCCCAGGTATTTCTTAACTTCCTACTTTTGCATTCCAGTCTCCTATAATGAAAAGGACATCTTTTTGGGTGTTAGTTCTAAAAGGTCTTGTAGGTCTTCATAGAACAATTCAACTTCAGCTTCTTCAGCATTACTGGTTGGGGCATAGGCTTGGATTACTTTGATATTGAGTGGTTTGCTTTGGAAACGAACAGAGATCATTCTGTCGTTTTTGAGATTGCATCCAAGTACTGCATTTCAGACTCTTGTTGACCATGATGGCTACTCCATTTCTTCTAAGGGATTCCTGCCCGCAGTAGTAGATATAATGGTCTTTTGAGTTAGATTCACCCATTCCAGTCCATTTTAATTCTCTGATTCCTAGAATATCAACGTTCACTCTTTCCATCTCTTGTTTGACCACTTCCAATTCATTCCAGGTTCCTATGCAATATTGCTCTTTACACCATTGGACCTTGCTTCTATCACCAGTCACATCCACAGCTGGATATTGTTTTTGCTTTGGCTCCATCCTTTCATTCTTTCTGGAGTTATTTCTGCACTGATCTCCAGTAGCATATTGGGCACCTACCGAACTGGGGAGTTCCTCTTTCAGTATCCTATCATTTTTTTGCCTTTTCATATTGTTCATGGGGTTCTCAAGGCAAGAATACTGAAGTTTTTTATCATTCCCTTTTCTAGTGGATCACATTCTGTCAGACCTCTCCACCATGACCCACCCATCTCGGGTGGCCCCACATGCCATGGCTTAGTTTCACTGAGTTAGACAAGCTCTTGTCCATGTGATCAGATTGATTAGTTTTCTGTGAGTATAGTTTCAGTGTGTCTGCCCTCTGATGCCCTCTTGCAACACCTACCGTCTTACTTGGGTTTCTCCAGCAAAGTGCAGCCAGTGCTCCTTACCTCATGGCTGCCCCTCCTGACCTTGAACTTGGTATAGCTCCTCTTGGCACTACTGCGCCCCTTGCAGCCACCGCTCCTTGGACCTGGGGTTACTCCTCTCCTCCCCGCCGCTGACCTCGGGCATGGGGTAGCTCCTCTAGGCTGCTGCCCCTGACCTTGGGTGAGGGATATCTCCTCTAAATGGATCTCTATAATTTTCTTTTGGGTATAATGAGATGATCCTATTATTTTAATCTGATCTCTTTGGTTACTATGATAAACTAACTTGATTGATTTAGCATAAAAATGTAATGTCTGTTTCATATGGATGTCTGTATTTGTATGTATATGCATATATATTACCTAGCTCTGTCTACAGACAGGGTTTAGAAGCAGTGACACTTCAGTAGCAATCAGCACATCTAGTACCCAGGTCTCAGTTTTCTGATACTATTCACAAGAAAAAAGAGAGAGAGAGACAGAGAGAGAGAGAGAGAGAGAGAGACAGAGAGAAAGAGATCCTTGTAGAAATAGCTGATTCCATACCTAAGGCAAAGAAACTACAAGTTGATCTTGGAATATCCCAAAGTAACAGAAATACTCAGAGTGCTCAAAAGAACGTAGGATTCAGTATGATGGGACTCCTTCTAGCCAGGTTGGTTGGAATTTACATCTAAAGTCAAATAATGATATTAACAGATATGCCCCACAGAACAAGATATCAGTCCATGTTTCAAGGCTTACATTAATAAATATATGAGTAAAAGTTTTAATGATGTGATTCATAGAAAATTGTACTATCACTTCCAAAAATGAATGTCCTGAGTTTTAACATGATTAAATGTTGGATATATCAAGGTAAGAATTTATATTATAGAGTTTTAAGACCTGAATTCTTCAACAAAAAACTGTCAAGAGAGTGGAAAATTGTGTTAGAGTGAAGAATTGTTACAGATTGAAGAAATCTAAAAGTATGTGACAACTAAATAAATGCACTGTAAGATATTCCATATCAGAAAGTAAAAGAGACACTGTTGGGGAACTTGGCAAATTTTTAATGAGGCCAATATGATATAATTTTTAATGTCTTAATTTAAATGACAGTAATGGGACTTCCTTGGTGGCTCAGATGGTTAAGAATCTGCCTGCTATACAGGAGACCCAGTTTTGATTACTGGGTCAAGAATATCCCCTGGAGAAAGGCATGGCAACCCACTCCAGTATTCTTGCCTGGAGAATTCCATGGACAGAGGAGCCTGGCAGACTACAGTCCATAGGGTCACAAAAAGTAGGACACGACTGAGCGACTAACACTTTCATGTATCACTGAGTTTCCATTTCAGCCAAATCTTTATCTTTTTCTGTTCTTAATAATGGGTAATTTCTAATGCTCAATCTTCAGTCTCACTTTTTTTTTCCTGTAGTCTTCAACCTTTTGTTAAGATTTTGCTTTTTAGATATTATAATTTTCAGTTCCAGATTTTCTATCTGATTCTTTTGTCTATTTTCCTTTTCACTGCTGAGATAATCCATCTAGTCATTTATTATGATCTTCTTTTCCCTTAACATGCATAACTGCTTATTTCAATATCAGAGTAATCTCTGGGCCTGTTTCGTTAAATTAGGACCATACTTCTCTGCTTTATCATAGGTCTCCTAAATTTTCTGTTATGCAGAAGTTGTGACTGACACTATAAGCGGTCTGAAATATGTTGTCTTCTTCTAAAGGATACTGAGTTTTGACTTGTAAGACAGCTCTAATGTCTTCCAACACTGTATTAACTCTGCTATCACCATTCAACTTCTATCTACACATTGAGCAATTGTATTAAGCCTGCGTATCCTTGTCTTACACGTGTGTATCCCAGCCCTTGGCCAAAGACACATCATGAATAACCTCAGACTTCTGAAAGTCCACTTGTAGACATTCTCCCCTTTTCTGGGACTCTGAAAAATTTTGTAAATATTCCTCTTCAACATTTGCTCCTAGAACAATAAACATTTTCTAAACATTTGTGAAAATTCCCTAGTGAAGAGATGAGAGATTTAGGTTTGAAGACTGGTTCTGCCATTTTACTACTATATGATTTGAGACAAATTCCTGAGTCAAAATTGCTTCACCTGAAAAATAACACCATTTATCTCTTATACTTGTGACAATTTTAATATATCAATATGTCTAGGACAGTGCTCAAATTGAATGGTGTTCAACAAATGGTAGCACTAAAAACAGTATTAGAAGGGACATCAGCATTCATAATAAAACCAAATGACTGAAATATGGCCCTAATCACAACTTCTAGAGATAGAAAATTGAATATTTTATATTGATATGGAAATTACATTTGATAACTTTAAAATTCTTGCATCTCAATAGGTTCTCTTAAACACACACAAAAATAATAATAACTTATTATATCATGTAAAAGTGCATTCACAGGTAGGTAAAAATAAGCTCTAAATTTGGCCATGTCTGTGCTTTAAATTTTAAAATAACTTTGCTATTTAAACAATTTGTAACTTTCTATTCATCCAGAAAACAGATAAAAACATGAGGGGTAAAAAAATATATATCAGTTCAGTTCATGAGGGGCAAAAAGTGAACAATTGAATCTATGATTCACAACATTCAATATGCACAGAAATCAATTAGTGATATTGGGGAAAAGAGAAAAATAATTGCTAAAGACAAATTAATAATACAATGACATGAGCTTGAAAATAATTGGGCAGATGATTCCGGTGTACTAGATGACTCAGTCATATGTGACTCTTTGCAACCCTATGGACTGTAGCCTACCAGGCTCCTCTGTCCATGGGATCCTCCAGGCAAGAATACTAGAGTGGGTTGCCATTCCCTTCTCCAGGGGATCTTCTCTACCCAGGGATTGAACCCGAGTCTCTTATGTCTCCTAAAGTAGCAGGCAGGTTCTTTACCAATAGTGCCACACCTCTTGTTTGGTAGCTAAAGTCTTCTATAAACATTGTCTTTCTCTTAATTTAATGTTGATTTTTAAATTCGACTGTATAGCCTGTGACCTTAAATTCTCTGGCTTCTTCTGGAATCTGAAAATTAAGTTTGGGCTTTATATTTAAGGTAGGATAGAGTTCTTTTCTAGAATTTTTTCCTGATAGAAATAATAACTGAAATAATCAATCTACATACTCTTAAATCTCTACTATCTTTCTTATGGTATGTGATTTGCAAATGTATAACTTATCTGGATAGAAAACTTACATGCTCTCCATCAGCAGATTTAGTTTAATAACTATGAGCTTTAAGCTAAATTTGTTTAGCTCTTTTGATTAGGATATATTTATCATGGAAATCTAAGTCTGTCAGTCCATAACTTTGAATAGTTTCACAGTCACACTTTTCACAATTCCATACTCATAACCTGAAATATCCTTCATGTACCACACTATGAATTTCATGTGACACCCTTTTAAATCCCTACTAAATTTTCATGAAGGATACAGAGCCAGACAGCATGAGAAACAGTATGCCTCCATAAATCTTGAATGGAGTCAGGAGTAGGGCAGTGGAAACAATGACCTGAAGTAGAATTTTATAAATTACTTCTGTTGTTTAACACTGACTTACAGTTGTGTATTATATTAATATGAAGCCTAAAATTATTACTGGATTATAGATTTCTAGTCAATATAAATACTTAGGAAGATTGATATTCTTAAAAAAAAATAACTTTGGCTGAAAACTTCTTGCAACAGAGAGCATTTTCTTTGGCATTGATTTCAAGGTGCAATAAATACTGATATAATTTTTTAAATATAAATTTACTTATTTTAATTGGAGGTTAATTACTTTACAATATTGTATTGGTTTTGCCATACATCAACATGTTATATAATGTTTTAAGTTTGTACATATTTTAAAGATACTACTTGAGTTATTTCTTCCATGATTATTTCCAGTTTTCAGAAGTTTGCAAGAGTGAAATGGAGAGTGGATATTTTCTTCATTCTCAGAATTGCCATAATTCTCCATTAATGGAAAGGAAAGATTTTTTTAAGAGCAGAGAATACATGAAACTCATTTTTTAAAATCTCTTGGTGCCTAACACACTGTATTACATTTGGTAGGTACAGAGTAACTGTTCCCCAAATTGAATTAAGACTCAGGCAGCTTCCACTGTGAATGGCTTCTGCTTTTTGGAAATTAAGTCTGTAATCCAGAACTTCACTCTGCCTGAGGACCAAGCTCTGTTTTCCAGTTACACACAGAAGCTCATTGTCTCTCTCAAGTCACAGGCATTGAGAATTCGGTGAATTCTGACTGCAGAGTTATAGCTGGTTTTGTCATGGACCAAAGGCAAGTAAGAGAACTAACCCTAAGTTAATTACTTGTAGAAGATGATCCTTAAAAGGCACCTCAATTTCTTGTGAAGCTCTGTTCACTGTATATACCTTGGTGGTGGTTCTTTTTGTTTAGTCGTTAAGTTGTGTCCAGCTCTTTCACTCCATGGGCTGCAGCCCAGCAGGCTCCTCGGTCCATGAGAACTTCCAGGGCAAGAATACTGGAGTGGGTTGCCATTCCTTTCTGTAGGGGATCTTCCCAAACGAGGGACCCAACCCACATCTCCTGCATTGGCAGATGGGTTCTTTACGACTGAGTCACCAAGGAAGCCCCCATATACCTTGGTTGTTCAGTTACTAAGTTGTGTCCGATTCTTTGACCCCATGAACTGCAGCATGCCAGGCTCCTCTGTCCTCCATTATCTCTCAGAGTTTGCTCAAATTCATGTCCCTTGAGTCAGTGTTGCTATCTAACCATCTCATCCTCTGCTTTGGTACCTTTAAGTAAACTGCACCCACTGAGTACTAAACAAGATATTTCAGTAGCTAATATATTGAACTTCAAGAACCATATTAAAATAATTGTCACATACTTTTAAAGTATCTATAGCTGATAATTCCATGTTTCACAAAATTAAAATTATAATAGGAAAAAATCAATGAATCCTTCAAAAGAAACATACAAATAAATAAAGCCATTCATAACTCTGGACTGAAGAGACCTTGGCCTAACCTTTGCTATTTCTGTGATAAAATAAGTAATGATCAGAGCAATTTTATTTAGAATTATTTTAATTAGAAAAGAACACCTCATAAACACTTATTAATCAGATGTCTAGCCAATTGCTTCCCTTAAAATATCTACTACAATTTAAGAAAATTCATTGCTATTTCTGACAAAACCAAGTACATAATTTAAAATGTATAGATTTTTTAAAAATTCATTTTGAATAAACATAATTGTTTGAGGTAATTCACTATTATTGAGTTATTTCAGAAGCAATAATTGGCTATTTAGATTAGATTAAAATCTATTTATTTCTATTACCTCTACTTACTTATTATCAAGATTAAATTTAAAATAACAGCTTGAGACTTTTTCATACTTTAATGATTGATAATTCACAAAGAGGACACAGATTTTATGAATCACCAATTAACCAGAAAGAATACACCTGATTAGATATAAAGATAAGATCCAAAATGTGCAAACTAATTTCGAGGATCTATTACACTGGCACATATACATATGGTACACAAAGATGCTGGCTGCTTGGAAACTCTCATTACCATATGTAAAATAGATAGTCAATGGGAATTTGCTGTATGATTCAGGGAACTCAAACCAGGGCTCTGTAACAACCTAGAGGGGTGGGATGGGGAGGGAGGTAGGAGGGAGTTTCAAGAGGGAGGGGACATAGGAATACCTATGGCTGATTCATGCTGATGTTTGGCAGAAACCAACACACACGCAAATAAATAAACTTTATTAAAAAAAGATGCTGTCTGCTTTATACAGTACAATACAAATATTAATCCTTTGGAGGTACCAATTAAGTTTGATAAAGGAATTAGTGAAGCAGCCTATTCTGAAAACTTAGAACCGAAGAGGCAAACTGATGAGAAATCATCCCTTTTCTCATTCCAGAATTGCTGGAAGAAAAAATAAAAGACCCAAAAATTTAGTATGAGAATATCAATATGAGAAAGTTCTATGAAAACAAATAAAATTTAAATAAAGCTGGGTTACATTTCATTGAGTCTTATTGGTACAATCAAGCCACGTCATTTATTCTTTTCTGTCATAGGAAAAGATAGACCATCCTTTCTGGAAAGAGATAGCTTGGTATAATATAAAGTGCATGAAATCTGAAATCTGAAATCAAATATATGTAGGTTCTATGTACTGATCTACAACTTACTGGCTGTGAACCATCGGAAATCTTAACATTTATGAAATTTAGGCCCTCATATGTAAAATGAGGATATCTTATTAATATAGAGTTTATATAAGACAAAGCATGAAAATAACCTAGCAGAGTCCTTAGACATAGTTGGAATACAACAGATGGCAATTTCTTTTTCCTTTCTATATGCACAGTCAACAGTTAAATGGTTCATGAAACACTTCTGAGATAATCTCTTAACTAACTCCTATCAGAACTTAAATACCACCTTCAAAATACATAGCCTACCTGGAAAGCATAATAGACTTTGTCTTTATGTGTTTTCATGGTCTTTCATGATTATTAGTTTTGTAGAGATCATTTATTTATGTAGTCTCACCTCAGTTTCTCCTGGAGTCATTACTGTAACCATGTTTTTCATGCTAGACTTATCATTCCTGCCCCAAGTACACCACAAAATTCAAATGTAAAAAGGAACACAGCAAACTTTTTGAAGAACTCAAATACATCACAATGGCTGAGAAACTGCAAGTCTTCTATCTTCCTTAAATGTGAATTTGATTTAAAAATGAAAACAAAGCACAGTCATTAATCATTATTTTTTCATGTTTGCAATTTGGAGAAAATCTCTTTGTACAATTTCTAAAATGAATGAGTTCTTATACCCAAAGATTTTTGGCATATTAAGCTAATAAGAAATAATTTGTGTTTTCTAGTAATTAGAATTGCTTAGAGACCACACAATGGCTTTTGTGTTTTTCACTTTAAGCAAATCACTTGCATGCATCATCTTCTTTTTAGGCTTTCAAATTAATGCAAACCCACTCAAATTCAAATTTTACTGCACTTGTTTGTTTTTTTTTTCCCTATCAATATGTTCTTCAAACTGGACTAGACAACAATGAAAGTACAATATATGTGTAAGAGCATACTTAAAATATAGTTTATTAAGGGCTGGTTGTTAATTAAATGTTTTATCTACTCTTACAGGCTTCACTGGTGACTCGGATGGTAAGAAATCTTCCTGCAATGCAGGAGACCTGGGTTTGATCCCTGGGTGGGGAAGATCCCCTGGAGAAGGAAATGGCTACCCACTCCAGTATCTACTCTTAAGAAGAGCCACAGGGCTTTCCAGGTGGTGTGAGTGGTAAAGAACCTGCCTGTAATACAAGAGACTTGGATTCAATCCCTGGGTTGGGAAGTACTCTCCTGGAGAAGGGCATGGTTATTCACTTTAGTATTCTTGACTGGAGAATTCCATGAGAGGATCCTGGTGGGCTACAGTTCATGGGGTCATAGAGTAGGACATAACTGAGCAACTAACACTTTCACTTTCAAGAAGAGCCACAGTGACCAAAAGCACATTAGGGTTTATTATCACTATTACTACTAAAAATAAATGAAGATAACCACAGTGGGCTCTAAATTTAAATAACAACTTAATAGTATTCAAGACTTTTACCCTATCTGATGCCATTCTGACACTGTCAGTATAATGAATGTGGAATATGCAATGAAATTCTTATTAAATAAGATAACCACATGACTTTGGAATGGCTCACTATTGCTTTCCAAGCAAAGTCCAAATGTCCTGGCCTGCAAGACTTCTATTTGATTGCAACTATCCATATAACCATTGTTCCAGCCTCAGTAGACAGTTTAATATGCTACGAAGGAATCAGGTACTTTCTGGTGTTTGTATCATTACACATGTGTTTCCTTTACTCACAGCAAGGCTGCCTTCGTGTGTGTAAATCAGCCCAAATAGCGTAATCATCTGCTCCCATGGAAAGCACTCCCTTCCTCCTTTCCCAGTTCATAGACAGTGCGAGTGTGTGCTAAGTTGCTAAGTCATGTCCAACTCTTTTGCAACCCCACAGACTGTAGCCTGCCAGGCTCCTCTGTCCATGGGATTTTCCAGGCAAGAATGCTGGAGTGGGTTGCTATTCCCTTCCCCAGGGGATTTTCCCAATCCAGGGATCAAACCCACATCTCCCAAGGATCCTGCATTGCAGGTGGATTCTTTACTGTCTGAACCACCAGGGAAGCCCAGCGTCTGTCCTTAAGTGCCTGCTTCTGAGCTTGCATATGACTTTGTTGCAGCAGTTTTTATGGCACCTCTCATGAGAGAACATGTCTCTTTTCCCAGGATTGTTGCAGTATCTTTTAAGTTGTCTCTCTGCTCCCTGCTTTGTCCCTTACACTCCAGGTGACCATTACTGCAATCATTTTCTTCAGGATGAAACCTACTGATATCTTTGTTCCATCAAGTGATATGGATCAAACAACCAAGTTTGAGGGAAAGTGAAATTAACTGCAGGAGGCAAGGATGGGGCAAACATTCATAACCTCCCGCCCCCTCTTTCCTCTCATTTGCTATAAATCCAACCAACACTTTATTGTCTCTACTAACCCTCTCTAATCGGGCATATGCAACTTCCTCTTTCTATCCTGGCTGACCCATCTGTGATATCTTTTACAGACAATGTATTATCAGGACCAGGCTGCCTTACTGTCCCACAATCCAGGCAGTGGCCATGTTTATTATCCAAGCTTATCTGCTGCCCCACTTAAACATAGTGTTTCCATTCAATTTTTTTTTTCACTTTCTTTCTTTCTTTTTTTTTTTTTTTTTTTACTTAGAGTCATTAAAATCAAACTTTAGACACTGGCATGACATGTTGGGCCTGATGCTTTGCCCTAGGGTAAAAGAACAGTCAAATACATCTAAGAAGCTTTGGAAATGGCTAGTATATGGAATTTAAAGTCATTTCACTTTAAGACAGCACAATATCTTAATAAAATAAAGAGTATATATACCCAGGGTACACAAAAATCTATGCTGTCCTCTTCCTGGGGGTCACCCCCATGATTAGGTTAGGTAGCAAGGGTGAAGGGATTTTCAGACAGAATTACCGACTCAAGTAAGTTGACTTTAAGTAAGAAGTAGATAATCCTGTGTGGCCACGTCTTAACAGTTGAAAACCATTTAAAAACATTGAGGCCTTCCCTTGAGATCATAGATGCTTTCCTGACAACCATATAGCATCATATCACTGTGAATAACACAGTTGCAAAGAAGTAAAATGTGCCAACAACCAAGTGAGCTTGCAGATGAACCTGAGCCTCACGTGAGACCCCAGCACTGGCCAAGACCTTAACTATAAACCCTGAGCACAGATCTAGCTAACTCTAGGTGACTCCTGATCTACGAAAACTGAAATAATAAATGGTTGTTTAAGCAATAAAGTTTGTGATTTGCAAAGTTGAGCATGATATTCCTCAAGGAAACTGTCCAGTGTTCTTTTCCCAAAATTCTATATTCATATGTGTTGTGTGTGTATCAACAAACATATATCTTGATATTTCCATATCTTAACCCCTGGAAGCTATAAACATGACCTTATTTGGGAAAAGGCCTTTTATAGGTATAATTAAATTGCAATATAATTAAATTAAGGATCTTGAGATTAGATCATTCTAGATTTAGGATAAACACTAAATCCAATGACGGGTACAGGGTGGGGAAGGCCTTGGGGTGATGGATACAGAAGTTGGGGCACCACACCCTGTGGAGGCTCCAGGGGAGTATTTTTTCCTGCCTCTTTGAGTTCTGTTTGGCCCAGGTACTCCCTGTCTTTTGGTGCCTCTGTTGACACCTTTATTTTGGACTACTGACCTCCATAACTGGGAAAGAATACATTTCTGTTGCTTGAAGCCACTAAATTTCTGGTAATTTGTTAAGGTAGCCCCAAAAAACTAACATCTGGTGTGAGTAACAATGGGAGGGGGGTGGTCTGGAAAGAAAAACTGGATACAAATTCTACCTGCCCAGGAACTGATAATCTAGTATGAAATCTATGATAGACATTTAAATCAAGAAAATTATACAGTAACATATTAAAAAAGAGAGGTAGAGAAAGAAAAATGGTTCCAGTATGGGTGGGTGGGGCGGGAAAGGTGAAAGATATATTTCTGGCTGGGGCAAAGGTTTCCTAGGGGAAAAAAAAACCAAAACTGTTAATGGGAGTAATGACTTGGGCATGAAGATATGTGACAAGAACACTGTAGACAGAAGAGCAATAAGCAGCTGTGAAATCTTGAATTTTCTGTCAGAGCAGCTTACGGCCCAACATCCACTGTACATTAGTTGTATCCAGCATGTCCGCAGTAAAAGTTTCAACATTTAATATGTTCTCATTTAAGAGTTCTGATGTTCTATGTAGATTCAAATAGTAGACAGGCGTACCTCGTGGATACTGTGGTTTAGTTCCAGACGATCACAGTAATGCAAACATAGCAATAAAATGAGTCGCATTTTTTTTTGGTTCCCCGGTGCATATAAAACTTATGTTTACACCATAATGTAGTCTATTAAGTCTGCAACAGTATTATGTCTAAAAAACAACGTACACACCTCAATTGAAAAATAGTGCTGCAATACCACATTGTCAATCAACCGTACTTCAGTGAAAAGAAAAGAAAACTAGTGCTGTTGGAAGATGGTGCCAATAACATTTGCTGGGTGACAGGGTTCCCACAAACCTTCAATTTGTGGTGGTGGTTTAGACGCTAAGTCGTTTCAAACTCTTGCAATCCCATGGACTGTAGCCCACCGGGCTCCTCTGTCGTTGGGATTTTCCAGGCAAGAATACTGGAGTGGTTTGCCATTTCCTCCTCCAGGGGATCTTCCTGACCCAAGGATTGAACACAGATCTCCTGCACTGCAGGCAGATTCTTTACTGATCGAGCTACCAGGGAATCAATTTTTAAGAACAAACAAACAAAAAACAACAACAAAAACCACAGTATCTGCAAAGCACAATAAAGTGCAATAAAAAGAGGTATGCCTATATTCAGATTAGCTTTATGATTTCATACAAATCTCAGAAAGCAAATTTGTCTCCTCTTTTAAGAAGTAGAAAATAATGAGAACCATTAGGCAAAATGGTACAAAAAGGGAAACTTGAAGCCATATAGCAATGATAACATAGTAAATAAGAGAAATGTATGTATGTTACATTGGTCATATTCAGGTAATGATACCAGTCTAATGTCTACTGAACTATGTACAATCAATATTAGTTTTTTACATAATTCAAAACAGCATTTTCAACACTGCCATGACATTTCATTTTATAAGTTAGACTCAAGAAGGAATTTGAGAATTCATTTTTATTATTGTAGCCATCCCAATTTAGGAAACTAATATTCCCATGAAGATTGAATTCTAAAAATTATTATTGCTGTGATAACCAATAGGAAAGAAAACATATTGCTTGGAGCTTTGTAAAATACACAGGTGTTAGAATTAAAATAGAACTAGTCAGGAAAAGTTCTAATAAAATTATTGGTTGTATCAGTATATGAAAACCCATTTTATGATCGTATACTAGATGAAGGTGAAACTTTGATTAGACAAGAAAATTTACATGTGTTAAAGCAGTAATCAGCTCAGGTGGTAAAGAAAAACATGAACTGTGTATAACAAGTACCTCTCTCTCTCTCTCTCTCTCTCTCTCTCTCTCTCTCACACACACACACACACACACACACACACACACAGCAGGTGATTCTAAATATACTTTTAATATCAAGCCACTAAACTTCTCTTACCTTCATTTGCTTCATCAAGAAAATGATGATTAAACACACACACACATAAACACAGAGTTCTGTCTTTGTTATCCCATAGAAAAAGAGTGAAGAGGAAATGAGACAATATGTATAAAAGTGCTTTGCAAACTCACAACTGCATCTAATAATGATAAAGATGAGTCCCGTAAGGAAATCCATTAAAATCCCAACAATGTTGACACATTTTCACCCTGAAGATTTTCCTGGAACAGGAAATAAGCAGCAAATCTAAGATTCAAATCTCACATCAAATATATTCCTCCTTTAATGGTAACTGAAGTCCTAATCTACAGTAACATAGCTCTAGGAAGGAAGTTGGTGAAGGCAATGAAAATAGCCAAAAGCATAATCCAGATAAAATTGAGCATTTTTATCCTCACTTTAAAGCTTGTTTAAAGCATGGTGAAACTCAAATTGGACTCCAAAACTCCTCTAAGAGTAACATACATCTTTATAGATGCTTTCATGAGGATACAAGGAAAGGAATTAGCAGTGATCACAAAGCCTAACTTCCTAAATTTTTTTTCACTCCTCCTTTACGCTAAATTCTAAACTCCATACTCAACCAGGGCTACTCTTTTTCATTCTCAAATCTTCAAACCTCGCTGTTTTCCTTCAGTAGTTCTCACTTCATCATCTTGCTTCCTACCATCTCTTATTTTTCTCAACCTTTCCATGTACAAATTACTGGGAACATTCTCAGTGTCTAAGATTTTTCAATTTTGCATTTCAAAAAATTAATGATGGTCAGCACAACAAGGCATAATTCAGAAGCACCAAGTTTCTTCTTTCTTTCTTTTTTTTTTTTTTAGTAATGAATTATCTTTTTTTTTTTTCAGGTGTTATTTTATTTTATTTTATTTTATTTTTTGAGTATTAACATTTTATTTTATTTATTTTTTTTTAAATTTTAAAATCTTTAATTCTTACATGCATTCCCAAACATGAACCCCCCTCCCACCTCCCTCCCCATAACATCTTTCTGGGTCATCCCCATGCACCAGCCCCAAGCATCCTGCGTCAGACATAGACTGGCGATTCAATTCACATGATAGTATACATGTTAGAATGGCATTCTCCCAAATCATCCCACCCTCTCCCTCTCCCTCTGAGTCCAAAAGTCCGTTATACACATCTGTGTCTCTTTCCCTGTCTTGCATACAGGGTCGTCATTGCCATCTTCCTAAATTCCATATATATGTGTTAGTATACTGTATTGGTGTTTTTCTTTCTGGCTTACTTCACTCTGTATAATCGGCTCCAGTTTCATCCATCTCAACAGAACTGATTCAAATTAATTCTTTTTAACGGCTGAGTAATACTCCATTGTGTATATGTACCACAGCTTTCTTATCCATTCATCTGCTGATGGACATCTAGGTTGTTTCCATGTCCTGGCTATTATAAACAGTGCTGCGATGAACATTGGGGTACATGTGTCTCTTTCAATTCTGGTTTCCTCGGTGTGTATGCCCAGAAGTGGGATTGCTGGGTCATAAGGTAGTTCTATTTGCAATTTTTTAAGGAATCTCCACACTGTTCTCCATAGTGGCTGTACTAGTTTGCATTCCCACCAACAGTGTAGGAGGGTTCCCTAAAAAAATGCAACATGTTTATACTATAATCAGACTGGTTCTAAATAGGAAAAGGAGTACATCAAGGCTGTATATTGTCACCCTGCTTATTTAACTTATATGCAGAGTACATCATGAGAAACAGTGGACTGGAAGAAACACAATCTGGAATCAAGATAGCCGAGGGAAATATCAATAATCTCAGATATGCAGGTGACACCACTTTTATGGCAGAAAGTGAAGAGGAACTAAAAAGCCTCTTGATGAAAGTGAAAGAGAGTGAAAAAGTTGGCTTAAAGATCAATATTCAGAAAATGAAGATCATGGCATCCAGTCCCATCACTTCATGGGAAATAGATGGGGAAACAGTGGAAACAGTGTCAGACTTTTTTTTTTTGGGGGGGGGGCTCCAAAATCACTGCAGATGGTGACTGCAGCTATGAAATTAAAAGACTCTTACTCCTTGAAAGAAAAGTTATGACCAACGTAGATAGCATATTCAAAAGCAGAGACATTACTTTGTGGACTAAGGTCTGTCTAGTCAAGGCTATGGTTTTTCCAGTAGTCATGTATGGATGTGAGGGTTGGACTGTGAAAAAGGCTGAGCACTGAAGAATTGATGCTTTTGAACTGTGGTGTTGGAGAAGACTCTTGAGAGTCCCTTGGACTGCAAGGACATCCAACCAGTCCATTCTGAAGGAGATCAGCCCTGGGATTTCTTTGGGAGGAATGATGCTAAAGCTGAAACTCCAGTACTTAGGCCACCTGATGGGAAGAGTTGACTTATTGGAAAAGACTCTGATGCTGGGAGGGATTGGGGGCAGGAGGAGAAGGGCACGACAGAGGATGAGATGGCTGGATGGCATCACTGACTCAATGGACGTGAATCTGAGTGCACTCTGGGAGTTGGTGATGGACAGGGAGGCCTGGCATGCTGTAATTCGCGGGCTCACAAAGAGTCGGACACGACTGAGCGACTGAACTGAACTGACATGTATATTTTCCCTGAAACATACAGTCTTCCTGTGAAGATGACTTATCTGTGGCAACTTCAATTTCCTAAAATCCAATTGATGACATTGGTGTTGTTCAGTTGCTAAGTAATGTCCAATTCTTTGTGACTCCATGGAACTGCAGCAGGCCAGGCACCTCTGTCCACCACTATCTCCTGGAATTTGTTCAAGCTCGCATCCATTGAGTTGGTGATGCTATCTAACCATTTCATCCTCTGTCACCCCCTTGTCCTTTGGTTTTCAATCTTTCCCAGCATCAGGGTCTTTTCCAATGAGTCGACTCTTCACATCAGGTGACCAAATTATTGGAGCTTCAGTTTCAGCATAAGTCCTTCCAGTGAATATTCAGGACTGATTTCCTTTAGGATGGACTGGTTTGATCTGCTTGCTGTTCACGGGATTCTCAAGAGTCTTCTCCAACACCACAGTTTGAAAGTATCAATTTTTCTGTGCTTAGCCTTCTTTATGGTCCAATTCTCACATTTGTACACGATTACTGGAAAACCCATAGTTTTGACTAGATGGACCTTGAATGTATATTGATGATATACAGATCAGCAAAACAAGGCCTTGCAGCTGCAGGTCACAAAGTTCATGTATTGAAGGAGACACATTTCCTATAACACCATCCCCCCTACACACAGGAGGAGATATTGGTTTCTTATTTGGAGGCTACATTCTACAATTTTAACAAAGTTAAGAAGCTGCGGAATGTATGTATATAGGTTCAAAATAATTTTATGTGTTATTATAAATGAATGTGTGTGTGCTTAGTTGCTCAGACATGTCTGACTCTTTGCAATCCCATGGACTGTAGCCCACCAGGCTCCTCTGTCCATGGGGATTGTCCAAGCAAGAATATTGGAATGGGTTGCTATGCCCTCCTCCAGGCGATCTTCCCAACCCAGGGATCGAATCCAGGTCTCCCACATTGCAGATGGATTCTTTACCTTCTGAGCCACCAGGGAAGCCCAAGTATACTGGAGTGGGTAGCCTATCCATTTTCCAGGCGGACTTCTCAACCCAGAAATCGAGGGGTCTCTTGCATTGCAGGTGGATTCTTTACCAGCTGAGCTACCTGGGAAGTCCAAATTAATGTATAATGTTTTATATTATACATGATATATAAAGTTATTTATATATATATAAAGTTTATATATATAAACTGAACTGATAAAGTTATTGTAACTAAAATGGAATAGATACAGGATAAGAATGACAACTCGATCAGGAAGGAGAAAATATTTCAAAATAGAGTCAAATATACCTATAAACTGAATAATATCATAACAGTAGTGTGTAATATATGTGGAAAAGATGAATTTTAATTCAATTACTCTGGAATATGTTTGGAATAAAATGAAACTTCTTTATTTATTCATATAAAATGTATTTCAGAGACTTAAAATATTAAAGCACTGGAAGAATATTTCCCCAAATTCCACATATATAAATGTGGAATGAATGGAAGAGAACCAAAAGAAAAAAACTGTTTTTGAGCACATAAAATATAAAAATAAGTCAATATTATGAAAGGCATTGTCAACCAAGAGCAAGTGCAAGTGCAAGTTGTTACTAAGTAGCATTTTGTCCAGGTTGACAAATTACTGATCCATTTCAGTATATAAAATGCTTCCATAATCCAGCAGAAAGACAATGCAAATGACAAAAGAAGTGGAATGAATGTGCTAGGTATCTCCTGTTTGCTCTCCCTTATCCATTCCCTGTTCTTTTTAGGACTCTATATGTGGGGAAGTTGAGCCCTATGAATGACATCAACTGGCTCCAGTGCCCCTTGGCTTCTGGTGGAGTTTGGCCAATGATAGGTACTATGAGGATGGGAGGGAAGGAGAAGAATCAGGGGAGGTTCATTTCTCCAGTTTTGTCCCTTCCTTGTCACTATGGAATAGCTGTTGTCTCTCCATCAAAGAACAAAGCTCCTGTCAGGCAATTCTTCCAATCAGTAAGCCACCCATGCCCATCTGGCCTAGTGGTGGTATGAGATCCTTCCCTCTGGAGTACTGCAATAACCCTTGTTTTCTTAAAACAGGGGTCCTCAAAGCATAGTTCAGACCCCAGGGGCCCTGCACCACTTTCAGGGACTGTATGAGGTCAAATTTATCATCCTTCAAGATGAGGATAAGATGTTAATTACTTTTTCCACAATGAATGGAATGCACAAGTAAATATGCAGTTATATTTATTAAATCAGACATTAAAGAGATTTGCAAAACATACAACAGTGCAACTCTGTCACTAATTATGTTTTGGAAAACATAATTATTTCCCATAAATTATGTTTGTATGTTAACATATGGATTTATTACTATTTTTCAATTAAATGTATATTATTAAAATACTTAAGTTTAAAGTAAAATATATTAAGTAATGATAGTTAACACATACAAATTAAAAAAAATATGTTGTGGTCCAGTATGGGATTATTTATGTTTATAGATAAATGTATATTTTACAGTTAAATTTTTTTTTGAAAGTATAAAATGGTATGAAGTCCAAAAATGTTGATAACTACTGTACTCCCCATTTAATCCCTTTTATTTAACCCTCTTATATTTGCCTCCGTTGAGTATGTCATATATTATTGGCCGGAACCCTGAGTGATACACTGAAAATTCACAGAAGAGGTATAAATTGCCCACAAACCTCACTAATAGTTAAAGAAAAATTAATACAATGATAGATCATTTTGCACCTGACACATTTTTCCAGAAAGATTTGGAAGATCCAGTGCTTTCTGAAAGTAAAAGGGAGCAAGCACTTTCATTCATTTATTTTTTTGGAGTGTAAAGTAGTGCAAGTTTTTGGAGGGCGATTTTTCAATCTCTCTTAAAAATGGAAATGTGAATGTTTTATGACCAATCCAACATTTCAAATTCTATGAATCTATCCTTTAGAAATAAAGTTGTGAGTACTTAAAAATAGCATTACAATGATATTCACTACAGCAATGTTTGCAATAGCAAAAAGGAAGCAAAAGCGTAAAGAAAAGATCTGAATCCTCATCAAAAGAAAATTAGATAAAATATCATATAGCCACGTAATTAAATACTGTGCACATGTTTAAAAACCAAACACAAGTTATATCTATATGTACTTAGCCTAGAATTATCACTGTAATATTTTCAGAGGAAAAGCTAAGTTACA
This sequence comes from Ovis aries, assembly GCF_016772045.2. Classification (NCBI taxonomy): domain Eukaryota; kingdom Metazoa; phylum Chordata; class Mammalia; order Artiodactyla; family Bovidae; genus Ovis; species Ovis aries. The sequence goes on along the minus strand of NC_056080.1, from coordinate 91,417,725 downwards.
AAATAGTACATATAAAGCACAGATCATTTTCATGTGCATGCATATACATATGCATACATGTATATCCTTCTGGGTAAGTATGAGAATATCTAGAGTGAATTACTTAATAGATGCGATGAGAGGACTGAAGGAAGAAACTTTCACAAATAGCAGTTTTTTAAAAAGAAAATGTAAGAACTGCAGTAAAACAAAAAGGTAGTCTGAGGTTACTTAACATGAACAAACAGCCCAGCAGTACTCAGTCTGAGATATTATTATATTGTTGATATTCATTGATATTCATAATAATGATTATGGCTTCATAAAATAATTTTATGCTCAGCTTTATCTTTGCACAGATTTATAGCATTCTTGTCTGTAGCAAACACACACACACAAACACACACACACACACACACACATTTTTTATGATCATTAAATAAGTAAACTTTGCCAGAGCTTTTTTACCCTTCTAGAACATTCTGTTCCTAATGCCCTATGCCCTCTTGATAATTAACTCCCTCTCAGCCTAGCAGCAAGCAGCTCTGATACCACATATTTTGAAATTCATTCAGTGTATTAATTCTGCCAGCTCTTGCTCTGTTAACCTTATGTCCCTTGCAGAAATAGACTCTCAAAATAAAACAAATAAACAATACCCCCATGACTTAATATCAATTATGCAGGATGTGGATTTAAATCCTCTCTATGTTTTGTAGAACAAGAACGTAAGCAAGATCTAATGTCACTGGGTTCCAGTTTCTCATCTGTAAAATAGAAATCCTATGTTTTCCTAACATTATTTTGAGTTTCAAATCAGGTGAGGGACATAAAAGTGCCTAATATTTTTGATATGTGAGTAGAATTTGAATAAAAAGCTTTTATTTTTTGCTAGAAAAACTGTTAAATAATAAAGAGAGAGTGGGCATAAAATCTGGAGTGTCTGGGATGTTTTCTTTCTCCTGAAATATGTGCATGATTATAAATGGTCCTTTAGTGATTTATGTGTATCTGGTCACTGCAAGATGAGTAATAACCTTGTAAGGCAAATGACAGGAATTGCATTGTCAAATTTCTATTCAAGTCCCCTTAGGCAGGGAGAGCAAGGGGGAGAGAGAGTATCTGAGCCATAACAAGGAGGAGAGGGTATTTCTTTCCACATATATTTATTGAACAACTTCCTAGACACATAGGAATGAACAAAACAGCTAAGTTATCTGTCCTTTTTGGGGTGACACTTCAGTGTGAGGGAAAAAAATAAACAAAAATGTTTAAAAGTACAGTTTCTTGTATAAATAAGTGTCAGGAAGAAAGCACAGCTGAGGAAAGAAACTGTGATGAGCAGGGGTAAAGAGAGTCTTCCTAGTAGAGCATATAGAGATAAGTGTCTGAGGTTTGTCTGCAGAGAGAGGAAAGACTGCACTTCACAGAGACAAAAGGAGACCAGAATACAGAAGGAATTAAAAGGCCTTATTTGTAGGTTGACTTTTACTCAGATCTGTCTTAATTTTTAACAAAACCCCATAGTCTGTAGAGTTGAAGAGACATTATGGGGATTCCAAACTTAGAATATATATTGGAGGCAGAGCTGACAGAAATTCCAGGGCAGGAAGTGAGACAACTAGCATCAAATCCAGGAACAATGGGACGATGACAAAGATGAAAAATATTGGGGAGAAGTGTAGTACTGAATGGTGGCTATAGTTGTCTCTTAGAGATGTTAAAAACGTCTTAAATTTCCAAGTAGAAAGATGTTAAAAGTCTCAGATTTCCAAGTGTAGAGGGTATGGGTGCTGTTGGATGCTGAGTCTAGATATCAAAAGTCATGAGAATATAAATTGCATATGAAACCAGGGTAAAGGGTGAGGTTACTGAGGAGAAGTGTAAATACAGACAAAAGAAGAGAGAGAAGGATGGGTCACTAAATATGTTCCAATATTTAGAAAATGGAGGAGGAGAGACATCGAGACAATGAGGTGACACAATATGTTAGAATGAAGACATGCTGAGCTGTGTCCACTGCTGCTGACAAAAAAAAAAAAAAAAAAAGACACACCACTGGGAAAGAAGGAGATGGTTGGCAATTTTCACAGGAGCCATTTCAGTGGAGTGGTCACAAAGAGCACATGAAGGTCATGGGCAGGACAGGAGTTTTGAAAGATTTTGGTTAGTTTCCAAGGCAAACCATTTAACATTACAGTAATTCAAGTCTATGTCCCAACCACCGATGCTGAGGAAGCTAAAGTTGATTAGTTCTATGAAGACCTACAAGACCTCCAAGAACTACCACTAAAAAAAAAAAAAAAAAAAAAAAAAAAGATTTTCTATTCCTCATAGGGGATTGGAAAGCAAAAGTAGGAAGTCAAGAGATGCCTGGAGTAGCAGACAAGTCTGGCCTTGGAGTACAAAATGAAGTAGGACAAAGACTAACAGAATTCTGAGAAAAGAATGCACTAGTCATAACAAACATCCTTTTTTAACAACATAAGAGAGAACTTTACAAATGGATATCATTAGATGGCCAATACTGAAATCAGATTGATAATATACTTTGCAGCCAAAGATGGAGAAGCTGTATACAGACACCAAAAACAACACCTGTAGCTGACTGTGACTCAGATCATCAGCTCCTTACTGCAAAATTCAGACATAAATTGAATAAAGTAGGGAAAACCCCTAAGCCATTCAGGTATGACTTAAATCAAATTCCTTATGATTATACAGTAGAAATAACAGATTCAAGGGATCACATGTAGTAAACAGAGTACCTGAAGCATTATGGATAGATGTTTATAACATTGTACAGGAGGTGGCGACCAAAACCATCACAAAAGAAAAAGAAATGCAAGAAGGCAAACTGGTTGTCTAAGGAGGCCTTACAAATAGATGAGAAATGAAGAGAAACAAAAGGAAAAGGAGAAAGGGAAAAATAACTCAATGCAGAGTTCCAGGGAATACCAAGGAGAGATAAGAAAGCCTTCTTAAGTGAACAATGCAAAGAAATAGAGAAAAACAATAGAATGGAAATGACCAAAGATCTTAAACAAACAAACAAACAAACAAAAAACTGGTGATACAAAAGTAACTATCCATGCAAAGATAGGGACAATAAAGGACAGAAACAGTGAAGACCTAACTGAAGCAGAAGAGATAAAAAAAGAGGTGGGGAGAATACACAGAAGAACTGTACAAAAAAGGTCTTAATGACCTAGATAACCCCAATGGTGTGGTCACTCACCTAGAGCCAGACATCCTGGAGTGTGAAGTCAAGTGAGCCTTAGGAAGCATTACTAACAACAAAGCTAATGGAGGTGATAAAATTCCAGTTGACCTATTTCAAATTCTAAATACGATGAGGCTGTGAAAGTGCTGCAATATGCAAGCAAATTTGAAAAACTCAGCAGTGGCCACAGGACTGGAAAACGTCAGTTTTCATTCCAATCCCAAAGAAGGGTGATGCCAAAGAATGTTCAAACTGCTGTACAACTGCACTCATCTCACACACTAGCAAAGTAGTGCTCAAAATTCTCCAAGCCAGACTTCCACAGTACGTGGCCCATGAACTTCCAGATGTTCAAGTTGGATTTAGAAAAGTAAGATTAACCAGAGATCAAGTTGCCAACATCCACTGGATCATAGAGAAAGCAAGGGAATTCCAAAATACATCTACTTCTGCTTCGTTGACAATGCTAAAGCCTTTGACTGTGTGGATCACAACAAAGTGTGGAAAATTCTTAAAGAGATGGGAGTACCCGACCACTTTACCTGTCTCCTGAGAAACCTGTATGCAGGTCAAGAAGCAAAAGTTAGAATCAAACATGGAACAACTGACGAGTTCAAAACTGGGAAAGGAGTACATCAAAGCTATATATTGTCATCCTGCTTGTTTTATTTCTTTGCAGAATATAACATGTGAAATGCTGGGAGGGATGAATTCCAAGCTGGAATCAAGACTGCCAGGCGAAATAGCAACAACTTCAGATATGCAGATGATACCACTTTAATGGCAGAAAGTGAAGAGGAACCAAGGAGCCTCTTGATGAGCATGAGAGAGGAGAGTGAAAAAGCTGGCTTAAAACTCAACATTCAGAAAACGAAGATCATGGCATCTGGTCCCAACACTTCATGGCAAATGGGGAAAATTGGAAACAGTGATACATTTTCTTTTCTTGGGCTCCAAAATCACTGTGGACAGGAATGAAATTTAAAAGCACTTGCTACTTGGAAGAAAAGCTATGACAAACCTAGACATCATATTAAAAAGTAGTGACATCACTTTGCTCACAAAGGTCTGGATAGTCAAAGCTATGGTTTTTTACAGTTGTCATGTACAGATGTGAGAGTTGGACCATAAAGAAGGCTGGATGCTGAAGAATTAATGCTTTTGAACTGTGGTATTGTAGAAGACTCATGAGAGTCCCTGGGACAACACGGAGATCAAGTCAATCAATCCTAAAGGAAATCAACCCTGAATATTTATTGGAAGGACTGATGCTGAAGCTGAGAACTTTGGCTCCCTTATGCAAAGTGCCAACTCGTTGGAAAAGACCCTGATGCAGGGAAAGATTGAAGGCAGGAGGAGAAGGGGGTGACAGAGGATGAGATGGTTGGATGGCATCACTGACTCAATGGACATGAGTTTGAACAATCTCCAGGAGTTGGTGATGGACAGGGAAGCCTGGTGTGCTGTAGCCCAGGGAGTCACAAAGAGTCAGACAGGACTTAGCAACTGAATAGCAATGGCATTAAATCCGGTATAACAGTTTCAAAGAATAGAATATATGGGTACAGATGTTAGGTTCCTAGCCTTGGTAATAGGAAAAAAGCAAGAGCTTATTCTCATCTGCTTCTAGTTTCTCGGTGAAACAAAATGCAAATCTTATAAGAGGGAAAAGTATGGGATGCTTGTTAAGACCATAGAAATCTTCCTGAAGAGTGTGAGAGTGAAAATACTAGAAAGTGACAAGACTGTCAGGCAGCACCAAGGGTCCAGTCATGGATTTTCCTTTAGCCACAGGGAGCTGCTCAGGGGTGGGGGCAGAGTCTATCAACGATGGGCAAGTAGGACAGAAGTGTGGTGCCAGGGAGCTAGGGGCACATGCAATACAGTGATTATAATGGTGGAGCATGGGATATAAACTAGTAAGGGAAACAGTGTCATGGGACTGAGAATGAGCAGTAAAAATGTGGTACAGTCAAATCCTAACAGGTCATGATGGGGTAAAAGAACTGGCATTGAAGTTATTCCAAATGAGCTCATTGTTCAGAAAGTGGTACCCCAAATGGATATGGACTGTGAAGCTCTTATTGCTAATGACAAAGTCTGGGGTGTGTTGAGTGATGGGTCATTGGAGTGGGATGGAAGAGAAACCTACTAGATAGACTCTTGATAAGAGAGATGTACTATCTGTAGTAAAAATGCTGATGGAATTAGTGGTGGACAAAAGACCCCAGAAATTAGAATGTTGAGATCAACAGTGTGGAAGCAAGTGACGGAGAGAAAGTGAAATTCAGCTCCCCATTTCATAAGGCTGTGGAAAATCTCTATCAGCAACAGAATGCCAGCTTTCAGTTGGAACCTGAACATGAAGTAAACACTGAAAGAGTTGATAAATTGAGGGATGTGCTGAGAACTATGTGTTCCAGAGTGCACAAAAGAACGTCCTGGAAAATCAGTTAAGGATGAGCAATGGGGTCTGATTATAATGCTATGTGAAGATGAGTAGGTAATTTGGGTACCCACTGGTGAGTGGGGTAAACAGGGATTAGGGGGAATGATGGGATCAATCCAGAGTGTATCTTTTAGGAAGTCATATCTCAGCCATTGAAGAAAAGATAAATTATGTCTGCTGCATGTTCTTAAGGAAGGTTAAGAACCATGTTCTTCATCCGAAATGGCTACACATAAAGACATTACTTCTATGAGAGGCAGTGCAGCATGGAGAAAAGCTGGACACAGATTCAATGCCAAATCTTACTAGAGACAGTGAAGAAGAGATCTAAACACACTGTTCCTCGGTTTCCTCATCTGTAAGATGGGGAGAGTAACATTACTTATCTCATAGGTCTCCCGTAAAAATTAAATAAGTATAGATGATCTTTACCACAGTACCACACAGTAAGAGAGCAAAATGCTAACGTTGTTATTATGATTAAAGTATGGCTTTACTTTTATGGAAAATTCCTGTATAGGCTACTTCTCCCCACTCCCCAAATTCTACACCAGTGAACGCTCTCTCCTGTGCATGAATTAAATTACCTGAAACAGGTCCAACTCCCCCAAACAAGCCATGTTGATCCCTCTGAGCACTTTCACTTTTTTCTCTTTACTCATTTGTGGATCATTTCATTGCACCAAAGGGAATTTCCTTTCAACTTCTATTAGTAACTAAGTGTTTACATTTTTCAGCCCAGTAACTTTCCTGGAAGTGGATATTGGTATTATTGTAGAAGTGATGGGCTGCTCCTAGCTTATCAGGGACTTTCGCCAGTTTGAGTTGAAAAGTTATTCGTGAGTTGAAAGTGGTAAAGATTCTGACACCCTCCATTACAATTCACATATATTTTGCCTAGAAAACTAGTGCACTAACCCTTTTAAATACTACACTACCTTCAGAAAGTGTAGCATGGCAGCTTGAAAAGTCTATTTTATTCCATAAAAAAAGCTTCTTTAACCTTTAATAGCCCTAGTCAAGTTTTCCAAGAGTAGAGGGATTTTAAACTTTTAGAATTTACCCTAAAGCATTTAATATGGTGTTTCATTAATAGTTTCTGAATCTCTTACTCATTTATGTGACAGACTTAAGGTATTTGGTTCTATGTGTTTCCTCCACAATTATCCAACATTTATAACCCTAGAAGATAGTAGATTCACCCCTGAATTGCAGCCCCTGCTCTGGTAGTATCTCCAACAGGTTACAATTATGTAAAAGTCCATAAAATAGAAACTTGGTGCTACAGAAGACAATGAAAGCCATTAGATGGAGAAAACACAGTCATTCCCAGATTTTAATGCATGTTTTAAATCATTTCCATGGGAACCAACATTTGGCACAAGGGCGTCTGTTATGAAAAACAGTTACAAGGCAGCTTCTACCAAGCCAGATGGTTAATTTTTAACAGGGGAATATAACAAGGAGGAACCAGGTTATATAACCCCCAAATACCCTTGATAATGGATTCAAGTGGACTGAATCACTGGGCTTTCTTCCAGCTCTCTGTCAATGCTATTATCTGTGGCAACAATATTATCAACCACAGGAAAAAGCACTACTAATTGCAAAGTACATAAAAAGGTAAACACCACAGCTAAAGAAATAGAAGTAAATATTTCTAAGACTGGTCAGGAAAGATAGGGTCAAGAACCCTGAGGTTCTCTAAAGACCTCTAAAGTTTTCTAGATTATGAGGGAGCACTTTAGAGAGACCTTTAAAGTATGAGAGCAGGCGGCAAGGCAGAGGGAGAACCTGTGTTGGTTTAAGTTCCCAAGCCATTATAATACAATTAATTATTCAGATTAACTGTCAGCACACCTTCAAGCCAGCACTGTGTAATGTCACTCTGCATGGCACAGAATCTATGCATTCTCTGATTTTAGGACTAAAACAGGCCTTAGATATTGTCACTCATAGTCACACAGCAAGCTGTCGAAAGCTGGGATGCCCTGGGAGTAAGACTTAAGATAGTCAGTCCAATGAGATTTATCCCGGTATAGTGCTCCCTTGAGGAAGTACTAAATTCCCACCTTAAAGGAAATACTTGGAACCATTACTTTCCAGGATCTTTTGACAATCTCTTAGGAGACTAACTGTTCTTACCATATCTGTAGCCACATACCCAGTGTTGCAATTTAAACTGAGATGAGACATTGTCTTTCCTTGCCCTGGCTAAATTTAGTTATACAGTTCATATGAGAAAATAAGTACCACAGTGGCAAAAAGTCCTTGACCCAATGCAGGTGTTGCAAGAGACGTGGGTTTGATTCCTAAGTTGGGAAGATACCCTGGAGAAGGAAATGGCAATCCACTTCAGTGTTCTTGCCTGGGAAATACTATGGACAGAGGAGCTTGATGGGCTATAGTGCATGGGGTTGCAAACAGTAAGACACAGCTGGGCATACACACGCATGAACACACACACACACAAACACATACCATGGTGTACTGCTATATGTAAGCAAGATATCAATATCTTGGTGTTTAATTCTTGAAGTTACAACTTTAAATTTGCTGTGACCTTGAGAAAAGTCAGTTTCTTCATACCTCAGTTCTCCTAGGTATAAAATGGGTTTCATGCTGACTGTCTCAAAAGGGCACTATGAATCTAATTAATCCCTTAATTATGAGAAAGCATATAACAACCAAACCAATTTCTTAAGAAGGAACACATTGCGTGTAAAGTTTCATTAACTGGTATATGATTTTATCCTCTTTCTTTTCTTATTTCATGCAATGTATTGATTTTATAAAACTAGTATAACAATAACATTTTAGTAAAAACCTAAAAGGAAATGATTTTAGTATATAAATGAAACATGCTTGTTGGACCATAAAACACAACAGGGCTCTGCAAATTCTGTACCATGCAAAAATATTTTTAGAAATAGGTAAAATATAAGCACTCTAACATGTGTGACTCAAATTTATTTACTCCTACTAGGTATGGAAGAATAGATACTGTTTTTATTTTTCTTCTCACTGGTGACAGAATTATCTATAAATGTCATCCAAATTCTCTTTATCTTACTTTGAATGACTAATCCATAATATAAAAGATAAGACCCACTTTGCCTTAGTTTGGTTATTACAGAAGATATTTGAATTGATAATGATTTTTTATGAATCTTAATTGTAAGAAAATACTTTTAATCACTCCCTATACTCATTCAAAATGCCAACCAGACAACTTTATCCCTGTGACTGTCGACAGAGTGCAACAGAACTGGCCCAAATACCAGCGCTTGTTCATTACCAATGCTCTCAGTGGGCTCTCCTGCAACACTCCAGCACAGCAGACATTGTTCTGTGCCTCCAGCCATAATTTAATCGAAAAAGCTGTCATAATAGACTCTACTTGGGAAAAAGCATCAGTGTGGTTCAAAGGTGGCTCCTAATGCCTGTGCAAACACATCTGGGAAGCCAGATGCCTTGTCTTCGCTCTATGGACTCATTAAGACCTAAAAGGCCATATTTGGTCTCAGAATCCTCAGTCTCTCTAAGTTGGCTGCTAAGAGGGCTGACTTAGTCATTCTGTAGGGAGACCTTAGTCTCAACGAAGAAAGGCTTCAAGCCTCCTTTTCTTGGTCTTGGTGTTTTCTTGGACTGTGTTTACAGATATTGATAGGATGTCAGATGACAGGTTTGAGTGGGATCCTCAAAGCCAACTGCAAAGATGGGTGAAACCTCAAAGGGTAAGGGGCCTCAGAGCTGGCAGGAAATGACACAAGTCCAGTCTCCCAGAGCGTTCCTATTACTCACCCAAGGATGCCCAGGAGCATCTTTGTTCCTGCCTTGGGCTCTTCGTGAATCACCAACAATGCCAATAAAATATTATTGTGCTTTTCTGTGCAAGAATTCTGGGAGGTTCTCTCCCCTGAAGCATACGTCTTCCTGACCCCTACACAGGGCACCCCTCTCTCAAGGCCCATTCCTCTCCCTCGTCATGGAGTCTGACTCATCCTCCTCAAGCCCTATCCACTGGAATTCCTTGCCTGGATCAATCAGGGGCTAGATGTTTGCATCTCACTCCTGTGTCTGTTAAAGCAGCAACCTTTACAGTACTAGTCCCTACCCCTGACCACCCAGTATTCCCTAAATATGATGTTGATTCAACCACAGTCCCCCGTTCCAACTAGAACCTTATCTAGAGTTGAAGCTTGAGATCCAGGTGCCTCTCTCTCTAACTCAAAAATAATATCGCTGCTCACAGGTGGGAGAGTGGAGATGGGGAGAAGGTCTGTAATTTTGGATATAGGTAAGGGGAGAGCCAGAAAGATATGGAATGGGAGGCATGACTGGAAAAGAGGAATCAAGGACAGTCCCCAGGTACATGGCCTGAGCTTTTGGAAGAACAGTTTTGCCATATGTTGACATAAAGGAGAATGGGAGTAGCACTGTGGGGTACAAAGCAAAATTTTAGACTTGATAAAATTAGAGTTCAAGCTATGAGATATCTGATTTATCTCCTAAGACTATATAAGATCATCAAGCAGGTTAATGAGAATTGAAGACCAAAGACAGAGATCTGAGACCAAGGACTGTTAAATTGAAAAGCTGAAGACACATAATTTATGGCACACATGACATGGAAACAACCTAAGTGTTCATTATTGGAGGAATAGATAAAGAAAATGTTTTCTATCAATAATGGAATATCATTCAGCCATGAAAAATGAGGAAATACTACCATTTTCAAGAAC